>NW_026635995.1:0-20394 GCF_028554395.1 Pezoporus wallicus
GGGGTGTTGGGGTGACACCATCTCGGTTCGGGGGTGTCACCCCCCCCCCTTCATTCCCATAGGGAAAAGGAGCCAAGGGAGGAGGGAGGAAGGACCCGGGGGTGCCGCAGCTGCGCCGCTTCGCTGCTCACGTCCAGCGGCAGAACGAGAGCAAGCGGGCACGGGTAAAAAACAATGGGGGGACGGGGGGAGGGTTTGGGGGTGCTCCCCCCCCCCCACAATGGTTCTGACCTCCCCCCCCGCAGGCAGCGGAGGCGCGGGAGCGGCGGGAGGCGGCGCGGGAGGCGGAGCGGAGCCGGCGGCGGAGCCTGGAGGGGCTGCGCTTGGAGGCGCTGCGGCGGCAGCGGGAGTTCGAGAGCAGGGTGCGGGGGGGGCAGCGGCATGGGTATGGGGGGGGGAACACTCGGGGGGTGACCCCCCCCCCCCATCCTCCCCCGTGTCCGGTAACGTGGGGGGGGGGGGGTGTGCAGGAGGTGCGGAGCGAGCAGAAGGATGTGGAGGAGGAGGCGTCGCTGCGGCAGCACGGGAGGGAGCTGCGGGAGGTGAGGGAAGGGGAGATGGGGTGGGAATAACGGGGATGGGATGGGGATGATGGGATCGGGGTGGGGGCAGTGGGAGTGGGGCGGGGATAACGGGGATGGGATGGGGATGATGGGAACGGGGTCGGGATAACGGGGTGGGGGCAGTGGGAGTGGGGCGGGGATAACGGGAATGGGATGGGGATGATGGGAACGGGGTCGGGATAACGGGGTGGGGACAGTGGGAGTGGGGCGGGGATAACGGGAATGGGATGGGGACATGGGAGTGCGATGGGGATAATGGGAATGGGATGAGGGTAATGGGATCGGGACAAGGGGATGCTGTCAGTGGGAGGGGGGTGGGGGTAACGGGGATGGGATGAGGATGATGGGAACGGGGTCGGGATAACAGGGTGGGGACAGTGGGAATGGGGCAGGAATAACAGGGTTGGGATGGGGATGATGGGATCGGGATAACGGGGTGGGGGCAGTGGGAGTGGGGTGGGGATAACGGGGATGGGATGGGGATGATGGGAATGGGGTCGGGATAACGGGGTGGGGTCAGTGGGACTGGGGCAGGGATAACGGGAATGGGATAGGGACATGGGAGTGCGATGGGGATAATGGGGATGGGGATAATGGGATGGGGGTAATGGGGATGGGGATAATGGGAATGGGATGGGGGTGATGGGGATAATGGGGATGGGATGAGCACATGGGAATGGGATGGGGATATGGGAGTAGGATGAGGATAAGGGGAGCAGATTGGCGACATGCAAGTGGGATGGAGACAAAGGGAATGGGATGGGGATAATGCGAATGGGGTGGGGATAACAGGAGTGGGATGGTGTCAGTGGGAGTGGGGTGGGGACACGGGAGTGGGATGGGGATAATGGAAACGGGACTGGGATGACAGGGATAACGGGAATGCGATGGAGTCACTGGGAATGGGTTGGGGATGATGGGAATGGGATGATGGGATGGGGAAAACGGGAATGGGATGGAGTCAGAATGGGTTGGGGATGATAGGATTGGGATAACGGGATGGGGTTAGTGGGAGTGGGGTGGGGATGATGGGAATGGGATGGAGATAAGGGGAATGGGATGGGGTTGATGGGAGTGGGATGTGGATGTAGAGCGGTGCCACTGGGGGGATGCAGGGACACGGGGTGCCACACAGGGACACACACAGAGGAGGTGGCACTGGGGGGGACATGACCCTACCCCCCCCCCCCCCTTAGGTGCTGGCAGCATCCGATGTGGTGCTGGAGGTGCTGGACGCCCGGGACCCCCAGGGCTGCCGCAGCCCCCGGCTCGAAGCCGCCGTCCGGAGCTCGGGGCCCCGGCAGCGCCTGGTGCTGGTGCTCAACAAGATCGGTGCGGGGCAGGGCTTGGGGGCACAGGGTGATGTTGGGGGGAGGGGGGGGTGATGGGGACCCCCCCACTCACTTTGTGTGTGTCCTTCCCAGACCTGGTGCCGCGGGACGTGGTGGCCGCGTGGCTGAAGCACCTCCGCGCCGAGCTCCCCACCGTGGCCTTCAAGGCGTGCACGCAGCAGCAGAGCCGTAACCTGGTGTGGGGCTGGAAGGGAAAAGGGGGGGGTTAAAGGGGTTAGGGGGGGCGTAGGGACAATGAAGACAATGGGGACCCCCCATTTATGACCCCCTCCTCCCCCTTTATGCAGAAGCAGAGCCGGGTACCGGTGGCGATGGCCCCCGAGGAGGTGCTGGCCGGGGGAGCGTGTGTGGGGGCCGAGTGTTTGCTCCGGGTCCTGGCCAACTACAGCCGGTGTGGGGAGGTGAAAACAAGCATCACCGTGGGGGTCGTGGGTGAGTGGGGGGGTGGGAGAGGGGATGGGGGCAATGGGAGTGGGATGGGGATAATGGGAGTGAGAGGGGGTCAGTGGGATGGGGACAATGGGAATGGGATGGGGTCAGTTGGGAGTGGGATGGGGACAATGGAAGTGGGATGGGGACAATGGGAATGGGATGGGGTCAGTTGGGAGTGGGATGGGGATAATGGGAATGTGATGGGGTCAATTGGATGTGGATTGTGGGAGTCGGATGGGGAAATTGGAGTGGGAGGGGGTGAGTGGGATGGGGTCAATGGGAGTGGGATGGGGATAATCGGATGGGGATAATGGGAGTGGGATGGGGATATGGGATTGGGATATAAAAGTGGGGTGGGCATAATGGGAGTGGTCTGCAGGGGGGGTGTTGTACTTGGGGGGCACCCCACTGATGGTCCCCCCGCTGCAGGGTACCCCAATGTGGGTAAGAGCAGTCTCATCAACAGCCTGAAGCGGAGCCGGGCTTGTGGGGTGGGAGCAACCCCGGGGGTCACGAGGTAAGCCCCGCCCCGTGGGAGGCGGAGCCTGCATTGACCACACACACACACACCCCCCCTGTAAAAGGAGGGGGCGTGGCTTGCGAGCGCCCCCCCCCCCGACCACGCCCCCAGGTGCTTGCAGGCCGTGCAGCTGGACCGGCACATCCAGCTCCTGGACTGCCCCGGTGTTGTCATGGAGACGGGGGCCCCCCCCGCCGCTGCCCCACTGCGGGGGGCTCTGGCCCCACAGCGCCTGCGGGACCCCCTGACCCCCGCCGCTGCCATCCTGCGCCGCTGCCCCCCCCAGCAGGTAATGGGGGGGGGGAGGCGGGGCTTGGGACTGTTGCCATAGTGATGATGGGTGTTGGGGATCTCCCTCTGGGGGCTAAGATCTGTCGCCATGGCAACTGGGGTTATCAGGGGGGCTTAGATGCGTTGCCATGGTGACTGGGGGTCTTGGGGGGTGACCATTTAGAGGCTCACAGTGGTTGTCATGACAGCTAAGGGTGTTGGGACCTGTTGCCATGGCAACTAGGGGTGTCTGGGAGCTCCCAAGCCTGTTGCCATGACAACTAGAGGTGTTGGAAGATGGGCCACCATGGCAACTAGGGCTGTTGTGGATTCAGACCTGTTGCTATAGCAACTAGAGGTGTTGGGGATGCCCCTTTTGAAGGCTCAGACCAGTCACCATGGTAACTGGGGATGCCTGGGGACCCTCTTGGGGGTTGCCATGGCAACTAGATATGGTGAGGAACCCCCGGGATGGCTCAACCCTGTTGCTATGGTGACACATCCCCCCCCATCCCCATGGCAACATGGAGGGTTGCCATTTCCATCCCATTTTGTCCCCAAAACCGAGGCTGGGGGTGACAAGAGCCCATGAGGGGGTGACAAGACCCCATCTGTGTGTCCCCCCCCCCAACAGCTGAGCGAACTCTATGGGGTCCCCCCCTGCGATGACCCCCGGCAGTTCCTGTCCCATCTGGCCCGGAGGCAGGGCCGGCTCCGGCCAGGGGGGCTCCCGGACCCCCATGCTGCTGCTGTGGCCCTGCTGCGAGACTGGACCAGGTTGGGGGGGGGCTCCCCACACCCTGACCCACATTTGGGGGATACAGGGGTGGAGGGCTCCCTATAGCCTGACCCATTTTGTCCCGCCCCCCCCCCCCCCCCCCCCCCCTTCCCATACAGTGGCAAGATCTCCTACTACACCCACCCCCCCCAAACCCAAGGGGTGCATTTGGAAGCCCAAATCCTGACAGCGCTGGGGCCGGCGCTGGACCTGGAAGCGCTGGAGAAGGGCGATGCCGAGGCGCTGGCGGGTGAGAACTGGAGCATCCCCCCCCTCCCTTTATCTTACCATGGGGTGACCCCCCCTTCCCAATGCTCATTTCCCCTCCCCATAGCGGTACCAGTGTCTGTGGCAGGCATTGGCCTGGCTCCATGTGTGCCTGAGGAGGAAGAGGAGATGAAGTCCAATGGGGATGAAGCAGCAGCCATGGAGGAGGATGTGGGTGACCTGGAGGTATGGAGGGAGTCTATGAGGTATAGGGGGGGGTTATAGGTGCATTATTGACACACACCCCCCCCCCCCATCAACCCCAGCTTGGGGCAGTGACAGTGGAGCTGAAGCCCCCCCGGCTGAAGATGGGGGGCAGTGGGGAGGGTCCTGTGCCCCGTGCCCCCCGCTTGGAGGAAGTGGCGGCTCTGGAGCCCTTGCTGCAGGGCCAGGGCCTGCGGGCAGCCAGCAAAAGGAGGAAAAAGCTGCAAAAAAGAGCAGGTCAGTGAAGAAAAAGCCCTTTTTCAACCCAAAAAACCTTCCATAACCCCCTAAATCCCCCCCTTTCCAACCCCTAAACCCTTCCTTAACCCCCACTCCCCATTTCCAACCCCCAAACCCTTTCATAACCCCCCCCAAATCCTCCTTTCCAACCCCAAAACCATTCCATAACCCCCTAAATCCTCCTTTCCAACCCCAAAACAATTCTTAAACCCCCAAAACTCTCCTTTCCAACCCAAAACCCCTTCCTTAACTGCCTAAATCCCCTTTTCCAACCCAAAAACCTTTCCTTAACCCCCTAAATTCTCTTTTCCAACCCAAAAACCTTTCCTTAACCCCCTAAATTCTCTTTTCCAACCCCAAAACCCTTCCTTAACCCCCTAAATTCTCTTTTCCAACCCCAAAAGCCTTCCTTAACCCCCTAAATACTCTTTTCCAACCCCAAAACCCTTCCTTAGCACCCTAAATCCCCCTTTCCAACCCCAAAACCCATCCTTAACCCCCCCAAATCCTCCTTTCTCACCAAAAAAAAACATTCCATAACCCCCTAAATCCCCCTTTCCAACCCAAATCCCCCTCAATTCCTCCTTTACCCCATTTATCCATAGAGAAGATCGCCACGAAGCTGTCGGAGACGCTGGAGGCCGCGATGCAGTTCTGAGGCCGAGGCTTTTCCAACGGGAACGGTGTTTTTTAAGCAAGAAATGGTTAAAAACAGCCCTTTTTGGTTTTTTTTTGCAGTAAAAGCACAGGCAGAAGATGGGCGGGTCTGAAAGGTGCCGTTTTGGGGGGGGTTAAGTGGGATTTGGGGCTGGTTTTAGGCAGCTGGCCCCATAGAGCAGAATGGGGAGGTAAAACCCTTCCATATGCCCTGTGTTGCCCCATTAACACCTTCAGAGCACCCCAAAAGCCACCTCGGAGCACACACTGGGGTCCCCGACACCCCCAAAGGGAAGAGGGTCCCCCCTCTCCATATCCCATTGCCAGCCTGGGGCAGCTCCCCTCAGCCACGGCCGCCATTTTGTGGCCTCTTCTCCTACCCAAGGGAAGCGCTTCAGAGGCTCCTTACGGGACGTGGGGCACCACAAGCGCTTTAAGTCGCCATTACTGAGGTGAAGGCAGGGGTTAAATGGGCAATTTTGGGTGTTTTCGGGGTGTTTTAATCCCGTTTTTAACGGCAGCGCCGTTTTATCTCCCTCAGGGACCGGGGGGGGGGGGGGGGGGGGGGGGGGGGTTAGGTCACCACAAGACCCTCGAGGCGGCCGCCCGGGCACATGCGAGGGGGCGGAGCGAGCGCTGCCGCTCGCCCAATCGCGATGCGAAGAAGGGGGAGTGGGCGGGAGGAAGGCGGAGTTTGAGCCAATAGGAGGCGGGGTGTGCGGGGTTCCGCCGCTGGCGCATGCGTAGAGGGTGGGGTCAGTGCGCGGGAGCGCGGGCTGAGGGGAGGCGGAGCGGCGGCCGCTCCGGTTCGGTTTAACGGGGCCTTCGGCTGTCGCTGTCGCGATGGAGCGGGACGCAGCTATAGGAACGGCCCCGGAGCGGTTTTAGCCCGCCCGGTGCTTGTTTTGCCCTCAGCGCTGTGAGAGGAATGTCCCAGAGGAAGCGCAGCAGAGGGTCGGGTCCCTCCCAGGTAAGAGGCGGCTCCTTTCCCCCGTCTTCCTTTCCCCCTTTATTCTCTTTCCCCTTCTCCCCTCTTTTTCGCTCGTTTCCCCTTTTATTCCCTTTCTCTTTTCCCCCCCTTTTTCCCTCTCTTTCCCCTTTATTTCCCACTTTTTCTCCCTTTACCCCCTTTCTCCCTCCTTTCCCCCTTTATTCCCTTTCTTTTTCCCCTTTCCTCCCTTTTCCCCCTCTCTTTCCCTTTTATTTCCCACCTTTTCTCCCTTTGCCCCCCTTTCTCCCCCCTTTATTGCCTTTCTCTTTCCCCTTTTATCCCCTTTCTCTTTCCCCCTTTATCCCCTTTCCCCCTTTATTCCCTTTCTCGTTTCCCCCCCCTTTCTCCCTCCTTTCCCCCTTTATTTCCTTTCCCCTTATTTTCCCCTTTTTCTCCCTTTCCCCCTTTATTCCCTTTCTCTTTCCCCTTTATTTGCCCCTTTCTCCCTCCTCTCTCCCCACAGGCAGACGATGGGGACGAGGATTTCAGCCTCAGCCCCATGCTGCCGCGCAGCCAAGTGCAGCGGAACCTGGAGAGGCACTCCCAGGACCAAGTGAACCAGAAGGTGGGTGCAGGCCACCCCAAGCAATGGTCTCCTGCCTCGGCCCCTCCATCATCACCCAGCTCTCAACCTTCCTCCCCCAAAACCCCATAGGTCAGTGAGCTGGTTCAGTTCCTACTTGTCAAAGACCAGAAGAAAATCCCTATTAAGAGAGCAGGTCAGTTTAGCCCCCACCCACCGCCCCCAGCTTAGGGGGAGCTCAGGCATCCAAGTGATTCCCTTCCCTTTTCCCTACAGATATCCTGAAGAAAGTCATCCGGGAATACAGAGACATCTACTCGGAGATTGTCAACCAGGCAGGCAGGACCCTGCAGCAGGTTGGGGGGGGGACACACAACACACACATGGAGCGGTTGAAGGGGCAGTTTGAGGGAGGGGGGGGGGCACCCTCTGTTAATGAACCTTTCTCCTCCTGCAGGTGTTTGGGCTGCAGTTGGTGGAGATGGACACCAGGCAGCACATCTACATCCTCACCAGCACCATACCCCGCACCGAGGGGGAGAACCTGCGCCGGTGAGGGGGGCACAGAGGACCCCATTGGGGTGTGTGTTCCCCTCTTTTCTTTGCTCATCCCTGTTTCCTGTAGGGACAACCAGACAGCAAAGCTGGCGCTCCTCATGGTCATCCTCAGCTTCATCTTCATGAAGGGTAACTCGGTCAAAGATGGTGAGCATGCCCCCCCCCAATACCCCAGTTCCCCTTTGTGCCCCCCATTGATCTTCCCCCTTCCCGTTCCCCTTTGTGACCCCCATTGACCCCCTCCTTTTCCAGGTGCAGTGTGGGAATTTCTCCGCAGGCTCCGCATACAGCCAGGGTAGGATATGGGGGGGACACACACATAATGGAGGGGGGACACACACAGGTCTCATTGACGCCCCCCCTCCCCCTCAGGGAGCGCCACGAGGTCTTTGGGGACGTCAAGAAGCTGGTGACAGAGGAGTTTGTGCGGCAGAAGTGAGTCTTGGGGTTCCCCCCCCTTTTTGGTCACACCCCCCCCCGGTGTGCTCAGAGCAGCCACAGCACCAGTCTTGGCTGGGCTGTTTATGCCACACCGCAGAGAAACCCCCCCCCTGCACCCCCCCCAGCCTGGTGACTTGAGGGTCTGTCACAGGGCCAGGGGGTGCTGGACAACCCCCACCCCACCCCCCAAACCATAGTGGGGGGGAATTCACCCCACCACCCCATTGCAGGTACCTGGAGATCACCCCCATCCCCTTGACGGACCCCCCCGAGTTCAAGTACCAGTGGGGGCCACGGGCAGCCAAGGAGACCTCCAAGATGGAGGTGCTGCGCTTTGTGGCAAAGGTGAGGCCATGGTTGGGGGGTCCCGGGTTTTGGGGAGGGGGTCCTGGGGCTCATTTTAACACCCCCCTCTTTATTTTCCCTCCCCAGATGCAAGGGAAGGATCCCACGTACTGGGTAAGCCAGTACAATGAGGCTAAGACCACCCGTTGACCTCCCAAAACATTGATGGACCCCCCCCACAATAAAGGTGGAGCTTGACAACCTCCATTCTCAGCTCTTCATTAAGGCCAGGTTTAATTTGGGGGTCCCCTCCTGTTTGGGAGGGGGGGAACCCCTCAATAATGCTCAGGAACCGTGACCAACGCTTCAGCAGGGGGGCGGCTGATGTCGACGTTCTATGGGGTGAAGGTGAAGGGTTGAGGGAGGACTCCCCAAAATGCAGTCCCCCCTAATGTGTGTGTGGGGCTGTTCTTAAATCTATGCCCTATTTTTGAGATGCTTCAATGGGTTTCTTTGGGGGGGATCCCCCCATTTTACCTGGGGCCGCTCCCGATGGGTGTTCACTGCTGCTACATTGAGGAAGATGGACTCCACTTCGCACCCTGTTTCCATGGGGAGGGAGAAGGAACCCAGATGGGGGGGTGTCCCCAGTTGAGGGGGGGGACACAGTCCCCATTTTGGGGTGACCCCCCCTCTTTAGGGTTGCCACCACCCCACTCACCATAAGCCACTGGGGTCAACTTGAGCACCGTGTGCAGGGGGCACTTGAGATAGGGCAGCTCATCTTGGGGATGGGGTGAAGGAGGTAAGAGAGGGGTGATGGATTTGGGGGTGTCCCCAATGTGTCCCCCCCATCTCACCCGCGCTCTTATCCAGGAAGTAGGCCAGCAGGCAGCGCATCACGGCTTGGTGGCAGATGACCAACACGTTCTCTTGCCTCTCCAGCTCCATGATGACCGGCTCCAAGCGCTGCACCAGGTCCTCGTACGACTGGAGGGGGGGGGGACAACGACCCCAAATTGAAGTAGGGGGACCCCAGATTGACCCCAACCCCCTGTGCACCCATTCAGGTGGGACAGGATGGGGGTTACCTCTCCTTTGGGGTAGCGATAGCGATACTTGTCCTGATCCCGTAATGCGAACTCCTGTGGGAAGCGCTCCTGGATCTCCTCGTAGGACATCTCCTCGCAGACCCCCTGCGGGAATGGGGATGCTGTGGGGTTGGAGAAGGAGGATTTTGGGGTGTTTCCCACACACACAAAAAAAGGGGGGGGAGGGCCCTCACCGCATCGATCTCATTGAGGGCTTTCCACTGCTCGTAGGGCACCCCCAGCGCCTCGGCCGTCTCGATGGTGCGTTTCATGTGGCTGGTCCACACCTTCAGCTCCCGGATGCTCTGGCTGCGGATGAACTCGGCCAGGGCCCGGGCGTACTGGGGAGAGGGGCGGGGCTAAGACTGGACACGCCCGTAGTGGGCGGAGTCAAAACTTTGGCCACGTCTCCCCTTCGTTTACATCCCGTTGATCAACAGGCATGGAGAGATCGAGTGTGGGCGTGGTCTGATGTAGCTCCTCCCCTTGTCCTTATGTGGCCTCGTTTAGCTCCACCCCATGCCTGTAGCCACGCCCCTTCTGCACCCTGTAACACCCTCCATGGCTGTGCCCCCCACCATGGGAACAGGGACCCTCCCCAGCCCTTCTCCCTTCCCCATCTCCTCCATGTGCCCAGGCCCCCCAGCCTTTTCCCCTTCCCCATCCCCTCCATGGTTGTGCCCTCCTCTTCCCTCCCCTTGTCCCCATCCCCTCCATGGCCATGCCCTCCTCTTCCCTCCTCTTGTCCCCATCCCCTCCATGGCCGTGCCCTCTCTTCCCTCCTCTTGTCTCCATCCCTTCCATGGCCATGCCCTCCTCTTCCCTCCTCTTGTCCCCATCCCCTCCATGGCCGTGCCCTCCTCTTCCCCTCCCCTTGTCCCCATCCCTTCCATGGTTGTGCCCCCTCTTCCCTCCCCTTGTCCCTCCATGGCCGTGCCCTCCTCTTCCCTCCTCTTGTCCCCATCCCCTCCATGGTTGTGCCCTCCTCTTCCCTTCTCTTGTCCCTCCATGGCCGTGCCCTCCTCTTCCCTCCCCTTGTCCCCATCCCCTCCATGGCCTTGCCCTCCTCTTCCCTCCTCTTGTCCCCATCCCCTCCATGGCCGTGCCCTCTCTTCCCTCCTCTTGTCTCCATCCCTTCCATGGCCATGCCCTCCTCTTCCCTCCTCTTGTCCCCATCCCCTCCATGGCCGTGCCCTCCTCTTCCCTCCCCTTGTCCCCATCCCTTCCATGGTTGTGCCCCCCTCTTCCCTCCCCTTGTCCCTCCATGGCCGTGCCCTCCTCTTCCCTCCTCTTGTCCCCATCCCCTCCATGGTTGTGCCCTCCTCTTCCCTTCTCTTGTCCCTCCATGGCCGTGCCCTCCTCTTCCCTCCCCTTGTCCCCATCCCCTCCATGGCCGTGCCCTCCTCTTCCCTCCTCTTGTCCCCATCCCCTCCATGGCCGTGCCCTCCTCTTCCCTCCCCTTGTCCCTTCATGGCCGTGCCCTCCTCTTCCCTCCTCTTGTCCCCATCCCCTCCATACCCATACCCCCACTATGGACACAGGGACCCCCCCCACCACCACCTTCCCTTCCAGACCTGCTGCCCCCGTGGGGACAGCCCCGAGTCCCCCCCGATGCACCCCCTCAGGTTGAGCTGGCTCTCCCCATGGCGGCTGAGGTAGATGGTCCGCGGCGTGACGTGGATGTTCATCAGGTAATAGACGGTGCGGCTCTGGATGTGGCCCTGCACCCGGTTCGCCAGGTACCGCACCCCCACATCAAAGATCTTGATGTAGGACAAGGCGCTTTGGGACACACACACACATCCTGCATCAGTGTGGGGGGTCCCCACATATGGGGGGGCACATAGAGGGGTTGGGGGGGGGGTACCTGTCCAGCTGCTCATCCAGGGGTTCATAGGTGGCCTTATAGCACTCAATGCGCTTGAGGAAGTCGGCCACGACCTCGTCCTGGGCACAGCCTTTGTAGTCGGGGCTGCTCAGCTTCACTTGCTGAGGGTGGGGGGACACGAGGTTTATGGGGGGGCACACATCGTGTCCCCCCTCCCCTCTCTGGTCTTTATCACCCCCCCAGGCTCTCACCTTGATGTTCTCCTCAATGATGTTAGGGTCGTCGCAAATGGACTCGACAAATAGAACCTGGGGGGGGGTCATCGATGTCACCCCCCACACCCCATGCTATGAGCACCCCCAAAATGGTGCTATATAGCACCCCAGTGCTGTGAGCACCCCAAAACACTGCCAGCCCCCCCCCATGCTCGGAACACCCCCAAAACAGTGCCAGGGCCCCCCAGGGTGCTATGGACACCCCCAAAGTAGTGCTGTGGGGCCCCCCCATGCTGTGAACACCCCCAAAGCAGTGCCATGAGCCTCCCCATGCTGTGAACACCCTCAAAGCAGTGTCACCATGTCCCCCCAATGTGCTGTAGATCCTCCCCAAGCAGCAATTTTGCCCCCCCCCATTCTATACCCCCCCCAAATACTTTAGCCCCCCCCCCCCCCCCCCATACCTTGTACCCATTCTCCTTTGCAAACTGCAGGATCAGGGCCCGGCGTTCCCGTGTTGTATTGGTGGCATCAAACACCTGAAGGGTTTGGGGGGGGGCAATTTGAACTCCCCCCCATAACATAGGGGTGTATTTTACCCCCTGGGGGGGGTCGTTTGTGTAAAGGTTGGGGGTGTCCTTACTGCTACTTGCCCATCTTCAGAGCTCAGATAAGTGTGGACGTCCTTAAGGGCAGCCAATGCACAGTGCCTGGGGGAGGGGGTGTGTGTATTATTAATAAGGGGCTATTAATGTGCCCCCCCCTTAATTATACACCCCCCCCTTTAACTCCCCCCCTCTTTAACCTCCGTATCTTCATGGCTTCTTGGTTATCATGGCGGAAGAACTCATAACTCTTATAGCTCTGCACCGCTTCCCTCCGGTACTGCCCCACATTAAACACTGCAATGAGGTGAGTAAAGGGGTTAAGGGGGCCCCCTCAAACTCTTCCTGTGCCGCCCCCCCCCATTTTACACCCCAAAACCCTCTACTTACCCCGTGTTGGTGTCCCGATCCAGTTCAGATACCGGGTGAGCTTACGGGATATATAGGTCTTGCCACGGGCTGGCAACCCCACCATGATCACCATAGTGGGGCAGTTGGTAAACTGGGGTACAGAAGCTATAAAAGGGGGGGGGGCTCTATTAGTATTTAACCCCCCCTTTAATGCTTTTGCACCCCCAAATCCAATCTGGAGCAGCTCAACATGCCCTGAGGGGGGCAAATCCCCCCCACACCCCACCCCAACGCACCCATAGGGGGATTTGCCCCCCCTCAGGATATTCCCCCCCCCGCCATATTAAATCCCCTCCACTTACATCCCCGTCTCAAGCGATGGGACCGAAGGGGGACCCACACTTTCTGCAGTGGGGTCTGTGTGAGCTGCCCTGGTGCTGTCGCCATTCCTCTGCCCTCTGCCCCTAATGCAGGTCAATGTCCCCACGGTCACCCCCCCCCCCCCCCCCCCGGCACCAATTCACACACCCCCCTCCCCCCCTCCTCTTCTTATACCTGGGATTTGGGGTGATTTCTCCTCCATTTTTATTTAGGGGGGGCAGGCGGGTGCTGGTGGTGCCCCCCCGATAAAGGTCAGGGGTAATGCTATACCCTGGCTGCAAGCCGGGGTGGGAGGGAGAGGGGGGTAAAAAGAGGGGGGGGGGGGCACACACGCAATGGGGGTGCCCCATAGGATCCTGGGTCTGGTCCTTTAAGGGTCAGGAGCTGCTTGTGCTGGGGGTCATGGGGTTGTTTCCTTGGGGGTCTCAATCCTGCTCCCTTTGGGGGTCCTGATCCTGCCCCCTTTGTGGGTCCTGATTCCATTCCCCAAGGGACCAGATCCTGTTCCGTTTGGGGTCCTGATCCCATCACTTTGGCGGTCCTGATCCTGTCACCTTAAAGGTCCTGATCCCATCCCTTTGGGTGTCCCAATCCTGTCACCTTGAGGGTCCTGATTCCGTCACCTTGAGGGTCCTGATTCCATCACCTTGAGGGTCCTGAGCCTGTCCCCTTGGGGGTCCTGATCCCATCACCTTGGGGGTCTCAATCTTGTCCCTATGGAGGCTGTGATCCTGTCACCTCAATGGTCTCAATCCTGTCCCTTTAAGGGTCCTGATCCCATTCCTGGGAGTGCTGATCCCATAACTTTGGGTGTCACAATCCCATCCTCTTGGGGGTCCTGGTCCCATCCAGGCTATCCCAATCCCATCCCTCCTCATCCTGCCTTCATCCCTTTGGCATAGGTAATCACTATCCTATCCCTTTGAGAGTCCTGATCCCATTCCTGGGGGTGCTGATCCCATCACTTTGGGGGTCCTGGTCCCACCCCATCCAGGCTATCCCAATCCCGTCCCTCCTCATCCTGCCTTCATCCCTTTGGGATGGCTGATCCCCATCCTATCCCTTTGGGAATCCCGATCCTATCCCTTTGTGGGCCCCCATCCACCCCTTGGGACTCCCCACTCCTGCCCCCCCCCCCATTTCCTCCTCTTCCTCCTCCCCTTCCTCCCCCCCCCCCCCCCCCCTTTCCCCATCCCTATCCCCGCCCTCCTGGTGCCTCCCCCCGCTCCCATTGGCTGGGCCCGGGGCGGGCAATGGCGGCGATCCGCAGCGTGAAGGTACCAAGGTCCGGGGTTGGGGGGGGGGGTCCCCATTAACCCCCATTAACCCCCCCCTTTGTGTCCCCCCCTCCCCATGGCAGGGGCTGGTGGCGCTGGTGACCGGCGGAGCCTCGGGGCTGGGCCGGGCCACGGCGGAGCGGTTCGTGGCGCAGGGGGCCCGGGTGCTGCTGCTCGACCTGGGCTCGTCCCCCGGGGCGCAGCTCGCCAAGGAGCTGGGGGAGCGCTGCGCGTTCGCGGCCGCAGATGTGAGTAAAGGGGGGGGGGGTCGTTCTATGGGGGGTGCTCTATGGGGAGGGTCAGTATGGGGGGGGAGGGTCAGATCACTATGGGGGGGTCGTTCTATGGGGGGTCACTGTATGGGGGGGCATTCTACTGGGGGGTGCTTTATGGGGAGAGTCACTATGTGGGGGGTTGTTCTATGGGGGGGTCACTCTAGGGGGGGGCATTCTATTGGGGGGCGCTCTATGGGGAGGGTCACTATCGGGGGGTCGTTCTATGGGGGGGTCACTGTATGGGGGGGCATTCTACTGGGGGGTGCTTTATGGGGAGAGTCACTATGTGGGGGGTCGTTCTATGGGGGGTCACTCTGGGGGGGGTCGTTCTATTGGGGGGTCACTGTATGGGGGGGCATTCTACTGGGGGGTGCTCTATGGGGAGAGTCACTATGGGGGGGTGCTCTATGGGGGGTTGTTCAAGGGGGTTGCTCTGTGGAGGATCACTCTATGGGGGTTGCTCTATGGGGAGGGTCACTATGGGGGGGTTGCTCTGTGGGCAGGTGCTGTATGCGGAGGGTCATTCTATAGGGGGGTCATTCTACTGAGGGGTTGCTCAATGGGGTAGTTGCTCTATGGGAGGTCACTATGGGGTGGTCACTCTATTGGGGGGATCACTCTGTGGGGGGTCACTCTATAGGGTGGTTGTTCTATGGAGTGATTGCTCTATGGGGTGTTTGCTCTATGGGTGGGGGTCACTCTGTGGGGTGTTTGCTCTATGGGGGGTCACTCTGTGGGGGGGTCATTCCATGTGATTGCTCTATAGGGTGGTCGCTCTATAGGGGTTTTGTACTATGGGGGGGGCTGCTCTATGGAGTGATTGCTCTATGGGGTGATCAGTCTATGGGGGGGTCACTCTATGGGGTGATTTATGAGGTGGTCACTCTGTGGGGGGTTGCTCTATGGAGTGATTGCTCTGCGGGGGTAGTCACTATTGGAGGCTCACTCCATGGGGTGGTTGCTCTATGGGGGCCATTCTATGAGGTGGGTGCTCTATGGGGGGTCACTATATAGGTGGTCGCTATGGGGTGGTGGCTCTATGGGGTGGTCGTTCACCCATTTAGACACATAGAGCAAGAAGCCTGGAGAGGGGTTTTGGGTGCGGGCTGTAGGGCCAGGCCGCCAGCGGGGCAGATGCCATGGGATCTAAGGACGCTCCCCCCATGAGGACACTGGGATGGGGTGAACCCTTCCAGAGCCCCCTTCCGCCCCACGCCATGGTCCCGGGGGTCCCCCGTGCAGGTGACGTCGGCCGAGGAGGTGGGAGCTGCCCTGAAGCTGGCCCAGAAGGAGTTTGGGCGCCTGGACGTGGTGGTGAACTGCGCCGGGGTGGGCATCGCCGTCAAGACCTACAACAGCAAGAAGGACAAGGTGCACGAGCTGGAGGACTTCCAGAGGGTCGTCAATGTGAGTGCGGCGGTGGTAAAGGGTGTCGGGGGTCAATGGGGTGGTTGTGGGGTGCTCCTGGTCAATGGGGTGGTTGTGGGGTGTCTCAAAGTGGTTGTGGGGTGGTCCTGGTCAGTGGGGTGGTTGTGGGGTGTCTCAAAGTGGTTGTGGGGTGCTCCTGGTCAATGGGGTGGTCCTGGTCAGTGGGGTGGTTGTGGGGTGTCTCAAAGTGGTTGTGGGGTGCTCCTGGTCAATGGGGTGGTCCTGGTCAGTGGGGTGGTTGTGGGGTGTCTCAAAGTGGTTGTGGGCAGTTCCAAGTCAATAAGGTGGTTGTGGGGTGGTCCTGGTCAGTGGGGTGTTTGTAGGGTGGTCAATAGGGTGGTTATAGTGTGTCCCAAAGTGGTTGTGGGGTGGTCCTGGTCAATGGGGTGACCCTGGTCAATGGGGTGGGGTGTCTCAAAGTGGTTGTGGGGTGTTCCAAGTTAATAAGGTGGTTGTGGGGTGATCCTGGTCAATGAAGTGGTTGTGGGGTGTCTCAAAGTGGTTGTGGGGTGTTCCAAGTCAAGGTGGTTGTGGGGTGGTCCTGGTCAACGGGGTGGTTGTGGGGTGCTCCTGGTCAGTGGGGTGGTTATGGGGTGTCCCCAGTCACCTGAATGCTCATGCCCATGGGATGGCCCTCCTGGGGGGTGCCAATGGCTTTTGGGGTGCCCACAGCCCCCCCAACCTCCTCCCCCAGGTGAACCTGGTGGGGACCTTCAACGTCATCCGCCTCAGCGCCCAGCTCATGAGCCACAACCAGCCCGACGCCGACGGCCACCGCGGGCTCGTGGTCAACACGGCCAGCGTGGCCGCCTTCGAGGGGCAGGTGAGCGCCGGCACCCATTGGGGGGGGGGGGGGGGAATGACACCCCAAAGTGCTCACCCATCCCCATGGGGGTGTGTGTGTTTGTGTTCCCCCCCCCCAAGGTGGGTCAAGCAGCTTATTCAGCCTCCAAGGGCGGCATCGTAGGCATGACGCTGCCCATCGCCCGCGACCTGGCGCCGCTCGGCATCCGGGTGGTCACCATCGCTCCAGGTAGGGATGTGAGGGATGCATAGGGTGGGTTGTGGGGGTGAGCCCCCCAATTCACCCCCTATTTCTCCCCCACCATTGTTCCTCAGGGCTCTTTTCCACCCCGTTACTGGCTGGTTTACCTGAACGGGTTCGGAATTTCCTGGGACAACAAGTGCCTTTCCCCTCCCGCCTGGGACACCCGTCGGAATACGCGCACCTCGTCCAGGCCTTGGCCGAGAACCCCATGATCAATGGGGAGGTGGTGAGGTTGGATGGAGCCCTCCGCATGCAGCCATGAGTTTTGAGGCTCCCCCCAAATGTGGGGCTGGGGGCGGGGGTGGTGGTGGTGGGGGGTATCCACATTGGGATGCTCCCCCGTAGTCCCAGTGATGGTTGGATGCTCCATGGGGACACTGCAGGATGGGAATCCCATTGGGATGTGGACTGGGGCACCACTGTAAGTGGGGACACCCCTCCATGAGTGGGATTACCCCATGGGTTTGGGGGGACACCCCCCCTAGATTTGGGACCCCCATGCTGTGATTTGGGGGGACCCCCCCCATGGATCTGGGACCCCCATGCTGTGATTTGGGGGGACATTCCCCCCCCATGGATCTGGGACCCCCATGCTGTGATTTGGGGGGACATTCCCCCCCCATGGATCTGGGACCCCCATGCTGTGATCTGGGGGGACATCTCCCCCCCATGGATCTGGGACCCCCATGCTGTGATTTATGGCCCCCCTCCCCTGAATAAGGACCAGGGGCACCCATGGCAGTGGGGGCACCCACAATGGGGCCCTGTCCGGGTGTGGGTCCCCCCCCCCCCAACCATGGAGTCCCGGCCCCGTTCCACGTTGTGCCCCCCCCCCCAATAAAGCGTGCTCTGAGCTGCCCTCTGCAGCTGTCAATCTGTTCCTCTCACTCATGATTGGGTGACGGGCGGGGTGTGGGCGGTGCGAAAGCATTAGTGATTGGTTGGCGTGCGGGTCACTCAACGCGAAGTCGCTTCTAATTGGCTGCGGGTGGAGGGGGCGGGATAAGCTTGACCCACACTCCCATCTGTGATTGGCTGTTGCTCTTGCCAGTACGCCTCCAGGTGGCGCTGATTGGCCGGGGTTGGTTCTTCCGCCGGAAGCGGCGCGGGAGGGAACAGGGAGGAGGCGGCGGAGCCGGAGCGGCCGCAACCATGAACATCCGGAACGCGAGGGTAGGGAACGGGAACGGGAACGGGAACGGGACAAGGAGAGGGACCGGGATCGGGATCTGGATCGGGAACGGGATCGGGACAAGGAGAGAGACCGGGAACGGGACAAGGAGAGGGACTGGGACCGGGAACGGGAACGGGATCGGGACAAGGAGAGGGACCGGGAACGGGACTGGGACAAGGAGAGGGAGAGGGATTGGGATGGGGACCGGGATCGAGATCGGGAACGGGACTGGGACAAGGAGAGGGATCGGGATCAGGACAAGGAGAGGGATTGGGATGGGGATCGGGATCGGGGTCGGGATCGGGATCGGGAACGGGACAAGGAGAGGGACCGGGATCGGGATCGGGAACGGGATCGGTACAAAGAGAGGGACCGGGATCAGGATCGGGAACGGGATCGGGACAAGGAGAGGGAACGGGATCGGGACCGGGACCGGGACTGGGACTGGGACAAGGAGAGGGACCGGGATCAGGACTGGGATCGGGATCGGGATTGGGACAAGGAGAGGGACCGTGACTGGGATCGGGACAAGGAGAGGGATCGGGATCGGGACCATGATCGGGACTGGGACTGGGACTGGGACTGGGATCGGGATCGGGATAAGGAGAGGGACCGGGATCGGGTTCGGGACCGGGACTGGGATCAGGACTGAGATGGGGACAGGGATCAGGACAGGGATAGGGGTCGGGATCGGGACCAGGATTGGGATCGGGATGGGGATCAGGATCGGGATCAGAACTGGGGGGGGAGGCTGAGGGGGATAACGGGGTCCTATGGAGGGGTTTAGGGGGGGAACCGGGATCCTATGGGGGTTCTGAGGGCCTCCATGGCAGCTCTGAGGGGCCCAGTCCCCTTCTTGAAGCCAAGCCCCAAGCGTGGCTCAGGGGCAGACCCTGGATATGGGGGGGGGATCCCACCCCGTCAATGGGAGCTGCAGCTCTGGGGGTGCTCCCCCCCCCTTCCCCTTCACCCCAATGCCCTGGGGCCGTTCTGAGCCCCCCCCCTCGGCAGCCCGAGGACCTGATGAACATGCAGCACTGCAACCTGCTCTGCCTGCCCGAGAACTACCAGATGAAGTATTACTTCTACCATGGGCTCTCCTGGCCTCAGGTACGGACCCCATTTCCCCCCTCCCCCCACATGAACCCCTTTTTGTCCCCCCCATCACCCCCTTTTTCTCCCCCCCCCCCCCCCCCATAGCTCTCCTACATCGCTGAGGATGAGAACGGCAAGATCGTGGGCTATGTCCTGGCTAAGATGTGAGTGTGGTTATGGGGGGGCTCTTCCCCCCCCCTTTCCCTTTGTTTTTAAATGGGGGGTGCTGATAGGTTTGGGGGTGCTGCTTTTGCCCCCCCCCCCAACCTCTCACCTATGTTTTGCAGGGAGGAGGACCCTGATGATGTCCCCCATGGACACATCACATCCCTGGTAGGTAATGGGGGAGATGGGGGGGGTTTGAGGGTGTTCCTTTAGGATCCATTTGAGCCCTTTGTTGGGGGGGTTCTTAATGGAATCAGAGCATCCTGGGTGCTCCTTGATGAGGTTTGGGGTCAGCGGAAGGGTTTTGGGGTGGAAATGAGGTTTTAGGGTGGAAATGGCGTTTTGGGGTGGAAATGAGCTTTTGGGTAGAAATGGGGTTTTGGGGGGGAAATGAGGTTTTGGGGGGCTCCTTTAAGGGTCCATTTGAGCCCTTTAGGGGGGGTTCTTAATGGAATCAGAGCATCCCGGGTGCTCCTGGATGAGGTTTGGGGTCAGCGGAAGGATTTTGGGGTGGAAATGGGGTTTTGGGGTGGAAATGAGGTTTTAGGGTGGAAATGGCGTTTTGGGGTGGAAATGGGGTTTTGGGGTGGAAATGAGGTTTTGGGGTCAAAATGAGGTTTTGGGTGGAAATGGGGTTTTGGGGTCAAAATGAGCTTTTGGGTGGAAATGGGGTTTTGGGGTGGAAGTGAGGTTTTGGGGTGGAAATGGGGTTTTGGGGTGGAAACGGGGTTTTAGGGGGCTCCTTGAAAGCTTTTAGATGGGGATTTAAGCCTTTTGGGGGGGGGATTTGGGTGCCTGGCTCCTTTTGGGGGTACCCTGGGTGTTGGGGTGTGTTCCCCCCCCCATTGCCTCTTCTCCCCCCTCCATCCCAGGCCGTGAAGCGCTCGCACCGGCGCCTGGGGCTGGCGCAGAAGCTGATGGACCAGGCCTCCCGCGCCATGATCGAGAACTTCAACGCCAAATACGTGTCCCTCCACGTGCGAAAGAGGTGAGGCCCCCCCCCGAACCCTCCCCCCCATCAGAAACCCATTGGGGGACCCCCCCCAAGTCAACACCCCCCCCCCCACACCCCCCTTGTTTGTTGGCAGCAACCGGGCGGCTCTGCACCTGTATTCCAACACCCTCAACTTCCAGTGAGGATGATGGGGGGGTTTGGGGGGGTTATGAAGGGGATGGGGGGGGTATTAAGGAGATGGGGTTTGGGGGGGCTGTAAAGGGGATGGGGATTTGGGGGGCTTAAGGAGATGAGGAGGGTTGAGGGGATTATGAAGAAGATGGGGGGTTATGAAGGAGATGGGGAGGGTTTGAGGGGGTTATGAAGGGGATGGGGGGCTATGGGGGATTATGAAGGAGAGGGGGGGATTTGTGGGGGTTATAAAG
>NW_026635996.1:0-2056 GCF_028554395.1 Pezoporus wallicus
GAGCCAGGGATTTTAGGGGAGGCTGGCTCTGGGGATTGATGAAGCTGATGAGGCAGGTTTGTCTGGTATCCTGTGTCTTGGTTTATAGTCATGCTGCTGCAGACACAGACCTGGCTGTGTTCTATTGCACTGATACTAAAACTGTGTGATAAATAAAGGGGCAATAAAGAAAAAGGCTCTGTAGGTCTCCATAGCTTGTGGTGGGGACCAGGCAGAGCTCAGTGCAGATGCCAGGGGCTTCATCGAGACTGTTTTCGGGTGTCCATCAGATACAAGAGGCCTAAGCTTTATTTCAGTTACAGTGATAAGGAAAAACAGATTAGAGAACTTGATGCTGAAGCTGAGGTAAAATCAGGAAGGCTTTTTGCCCATCAGGTAATAGATATTAATGTCTAATGACAGCATTTTGCACAAACCAGAAAGCAAGAGTGTGTTCAGCTGCTCCCCACTGAGGAGGAAGTAGAAAAGGAACTGAACTCTGGGCTTTCAGTCACTGTAACACCAAACAATGTGGCTCTCTCCGCTTGGTCCGAGCGCCTTTAGTGCTGTGAAGAGCCTGGAAGGTGTTGGACTGTGTTTGAGCAGCCGACCTGCTGCTTCCCACCCCAGCAAGGTGTTTAATGAGGAGACAGAAAGCTGAGAGTTTCAGAGCAGCGCTGGGTGCGATGTGAGGAAGTCACAGCAGTTCCTAAAGCCGTGGCCTGGCATCCCTGAGATGCTTGGAAACAACACAGTCACCCAGGGGGCTGCAGAGGTGGGAAAGACTAATGCCAAAGAAGGGCCCTAACCAGTGCTGGTTCCTTTTGCTGAAGGCTGAGTTATTTGCAGTCAGATGGATGTGTAATGCATTAGCCTCCTTTAATGAACCTGCAGGAAGTACAGCATCTAAGTGCTCTATCCAGTGTCCAGGGTGACTTGGAAACAATCAGTATAATCCATACTTAACATACTAGGTGGCATATCCCAAGATGGTGTGAGTCATGCCTGATGTAGATACTTCTCTGCTTCATACCGTGAAGCCTTTGAAACTTCCTTTTGGGATTTTAAGGCTGAATATGCGTTGCTGGTCACTCGTGATGGTGGCATGTCCAAAATGGGACTTTAAGAGTTGGCAATCCATCCACTTCCATCCCTCCCATGACAGCATCCCATTGTTTCCTTACAACTCCAGCTCGTTGATCTTCAGCATTTTCAAGCCAGGCTGAAACGAATGGCCAAAAGACCCTGAAGATCAAAAGCGTTTGAGGCTATTAAGATTTGTAGCGTTATGAGATGGAAAAAAAGGGTGCTTTTTGCAGAGTTAATGTTTTTTTCTGTCTGGAAGACTGACTGACGGATTTGAAGGTTGTTCATTAGGGGTATCTCTGGAGATGGAAAGAGAGCAAGAGTGATTTAACAAGATTAAAAACAAGAGGTGGCAGCAATAAATCAGACAGTTGTCTGGGTTTCAGCTCTCATATATTGTGAGATAATGGCATATTAATGCACAAATCAATATCCAGACTTAAACTCAGAAAAAGAATTAAAATACATTTGTGTTATATAATGTTAAGCTTATTAATAGGTAAACTTATTCTTTAACCAACTAATTTCTTCCACTGTTCAGTGTGTGCGCATGAGAACATGCACACACACTCAACAATGCATTGCACATGAACAGACTGAACTAAATTCTGTATCAATCAACATAAGCTGGAGAAGTGGAGTAAATATAAGTGACTCTTAATGTCCCCTGCAATATAATGAAGCTGGCTTTGGTCATAGTTTACTCTTTCTCCCACGCATACACTGGAAGAGTCCTAAACCAAGAACAGCATATAAATAACACCAGAACTGACAGAATGACCTACAGCTTCCTTCTGAAATCTACTCATAAATCCTGCATGCAGATTCTAGATAACTAACATCTGCAGTTTTATTTCATTTGAAGACATTTTGAGATGCTGACACTGAGCAATGATTCACTATCAGGGCTTCTGGAATTAAGCTGTATCAGCACCATTACTGTAAGCAATGCTTAGTTTGACTTGATAGCAGGGCATACACATGCTTTAAA
>NW_026635997.1:0-20329 GCF_028554395.1 Pezoporus wallicus
GCTTTTAGCTTTGTTTAGCTGCTTGAATGCTTTAAGGGGGTTAAGTAACCAAGGAGACACATCCTGTTAAATATACAGGTCTAAGATTGTGGTTAAGCTTGTGATAGACATCTTTCGGTTAATGTATTACCGAGAAGTTTCAGTATGTTTCTTTACCTGGAGAGAAGACCTCAGCAACGGGACAGAAACAAATTAAAAGGAGCCACATTGAGTTTCGGGCAAAGAAGACAACAGGATTGGCTGGAACTAAAAACCAGGAACTGAAACCCTGGACCGAGAAGTATAAGAGACTGTACCTCAGAAACCCCGGTGTGTTGTTGGTGGAGCGGAGACTCCCCGCACACCCAGCACTGCTTGCTTATTGCCTCTTGATATTAATCAATTGTAATAAAATAATTAAATCAGATCATGGCCAAGGCTAAATTTTTATAACAAAGTCTAGAAGTTCATGCAAAGAAAACAATCCCCCACAGAAAACACTAAGTGAAGTTGTGTGAAATACCATGGTCTACATTTTAGACATTTTAAATGCCTACAAAGATCATTTTAGCACGTTTACTTGCTGTCCTGGTTCACCTGGAACAGTGTTGCTTTCTCCTTCTTAGTAGCTGGTGCAGTGCTGTGCTTTCAACTTTAGTCTGAGGACAATGCTGATAACGCACCAATGTTTTTAGATGCTGCTAAGTAATGTTTATGCCGATCAAGGACTTTTTCAGTCTCATGCTCTGAAAGTGAGGAGGGGCATGGGAAGCTGAGAGGAAGCACAGACAGGACACCAGAGAAAAAAATAGCCAAAGGGGATTCCATACCGCAGCCCATCATGCCCAGTATATAAAAGGGAGAACATAGCCGCAAGGCCCAGATCGCCGGCTTGGGTCAGGCTGAGTATTGGTCAGCAGGTGATGAGTAATTGTATTGTGCATCACTTTTATTTAATGTTTTGTTCTTTCTTTTCCCTTTTAGTTTTATATTCTCTCCCCAGATATTTCCCTTATCATCTTTAATTACTGGACAGTTCTTATACCAACTCGTGGGATTTACATACTTTCAAATCTCTCCTCCCCATCCTCCGGGAGCAGGAGAGGTAAGAAAGGGAGGGACCAAGCGAGCATGTGCGGGGTTCCAAGTTACCGGCTGGTCTTAAACCACGATAATTGCAGAGAGGATACTGCTGCAAATAAGACTATCTATCACCAAGACATAGAATAATAGAATAGTTAGGGTTGGAAAGGGCCTTAAGTTCATCTAGTTTCAATCCCCCTGGTATGGGCAGGGTCACCTCCCACAAAAACATGTCACCCAAGACTCCATCAAACCTGGCCTTGAACCCTGCCACAGAAGGAGCATTCACAACTTCCTTGGTCAACCCATTCCAGTGCCTCACCACCTTCACAGTAAAGAACTTCCCCTGTTTAAATTTTATCCCGTTACCCCTTGTCCTATCACTACAGTCCCTGATAAAGACTCCCTCCCCAGCATACTTGTAGGCCCCCTTCAGATACTGGAAGGCTGCTACGAGGTCTTCAAACAGCATTCTCTTTTCCAGGCTGAACAGTCCCAACTTTCTCAATCCCCTGATCATCCTTGTGGCCCTCCTCTGGACCTGTTCCAACACCTCCATGTTCTTTTTATGTTGAAGACACCAGAACTGTACACAGTCTCACAAGAGCAGAGAAGAGGGGCAGGATAACCTCCTTAGACCTGCTGGTCATGCTTCAGTCCAGTATACAGCTGGCTTTCTGGGCTGCAAGCGCACACTGCTGGCTAGTGTTCAGTTTCTCATTGACCAACACCCCCAAGTCCTTCTCCACAGGACTGCTCTGAATCTCTTCTCTGCCAAACCTGTAGCTGTGCCTGGGATTGCTCCAACCCAGGAGTAGGATACTGCACTTGGCTTGGTTGAATTTCATAAGGCTGGCAGTGGCCCACCTCACAAGCTGGATGGCATGCCTTCCCTCCAGCATATCAAACGAACCACATGGCTTGGTGTCATCAGCAAACTTGCTGAGGGCACACTCAATCCCACTGGCCATGTCACCAACAAAGATGTTGAACAAGACCAGTCCCAACATCGACCCCTGAAGGACACCACTCATTACTGATCTCAAACTGGACTTAATCCATTGACCACAACTCTTTGAGTGCGGCCATCCAGCCATTTTTTTACCCACCGAGTGGCCCATCTATCAAATTGATGTCCCTCCAGTTTAGAGACAAGGATGTCATGCAGGACAGTGTCGAATGCTTTGCACAAGTCCAGGTAGATGACGTCAACTGCTCTGCCCCTGTCCATCAGTTCTGTAGCCCCATCATAGAAGGCCACCAAATTGGTCAGGCAGGATTTCCCCTTAGTGAACAGATGCTGGCTATCACCAACCACCTTGTTGATTTTCATGCACCTCAGCATGCTTTCCAAGAGAATCTGCTCCAAGATTTTGCCAGGCACAGAGGTGAGATTAACTGGTCTGTAGTTTCCTGGGTCCTCCATTCTCCCCTTTTTGAAAATGGGGGTTATATTTCCCTTTTTCCAGTCATCGGGAACTTCACCTGAATGCCATGCTTTTTCAAATATGATAGACAGTGGCTTAGCAACTTCATTTACCAGCTCCTTCAGAACCTGCGGATGGATTTCATCAGGTCCCATGGCCTTGTGCACGTTCAGGTTCATAAGATGGTCTCCAACCTGATCCTCTCCTACAGTGGGCCTAAGGTCTTCAATCTCACAGTCCCTGCGTCTGCCCTCCAAGACTTGGGTGGTGTGGTCAGAGCATTTGCCAGTGAAGACTGAAGCAAAGAAGACATTGAGAATCTCAGCCTTCTCCAAATCCAGGGTAGCCAATTCTCCTGAGAGCTTCCGGAGAGGGCGCACAGCTTTTCAAACACTAATGTTACACGCCCTTACCTTCTCAGGAAAGTTTCATCTTATACTGGCTGAATATAAGTCATGAGCACATCAGCTGACAAGAAACAGGCATATTCAGCTGAAGGTCAGACAGTTATTCTGTTCTGAAAGTCAGGGAATGATGTGAGCTGCCAACTTGATACAGCCAAGAAAAGCCAACTACAATCTTGAGATCACTCAGGAGAAGTGTTTCCAGCAGAGAAATAGAACTGCTGTACCAGACACTACAATGAGATATATCTGGAGTGCTGCATGCAATTCTATCACTCATGTTCAAGAAAAGATAAGCCAATGATGAGAACTAATTACAAAGAAACTAATAGGGAAAACAGAGCTCAACCTCTAAGAGACAAGAAGAGAACTTGTCTAATTTAGTCTAGCAAAACAAGAAACTTAAGAAAGGATCTATGAGTGCTGTGTCTAGATGTTTCAGGAGAGCAATAATCTATTTAAATTAGAAGTCAATGCTGACACAAGAAAAAAAAAGCACACACAGCCATTTGAGAAACTCCTGAAAGGCACATGATGTTCTAGAAGACAGAGAGCAAAGAATATAGCCCATTACAGACCAGTTAGTTTTTACTCTACTGTTTTTTTCCAGAAATTGCAATTATGTTTTAGGTGCTTACTAACAGCCTACCAGCACAACAAGCAACAGGGATCTGTTACCAACAAGTTGTGTCAAGCCAACCAAATTTCTTTCTATGATAGCATAACAGGTCCTGTGGAGAAGTGATCAACATCACATCTCGCATGACCCTCATATAAATAATTGAGACAAAACCCAGTCTTGATATTTCAGAAAAATGAATGTATTGTAATTCATGAAATCACCCATTAGTTATCCATAGTACTAGTCAATATTTTTATTCAGTATGCTACCCTGTCCAGCTATTGAAGATATCAGATATGTAGGAAAGCATGCATGAAGGGAATACAAAGGATTTTGAAAGACAGGTTTAGTTGTGAAAAAGTTAACAGATAAAAATTAGCATCACACTCAGACATTTAAACAAAAGCACAATACATAACATAGATTAAGTAACCCCTACTTAGGGCAGACAAAGCCTTGTTTGATGGACTGCATTCACTTCTGAGCACCAAAAGGAACAGCTCATGTGAGTATACAGTCCAAAGGAGACCAATAAGAATTAAGAGCCATAAACACACATCCTATGAGGAAAGGCCAACAGGAATGCATTTTTGTAGTCCAGACAAAAGTCACAGGCAAAAGGGTAATAGCTTTCAAATATGCAAGAGACTGCTGCAAAGACAGCTACACTCATCTCTGCCTCCACTTGAGCAAGATAAATAGTATTAGGATTAAGAAATACCGACTGTACAAGAGAAAAAAATAACTAAGAAATCAAGTATTAGAATAGGCTTCCTGGTGAGATGACATAACATCTTCTATTTCAGTTTGGTTTTAACCACTACCCAGGAACACATAACTGACTCTGTTTAGATACAGAACATGAGTGAAATAATCCTTAAAATTATTTCTAGTCCTATTTTTATTAAAAAAGTTAATTTGACACTGTGGTCAGTAACAGCACGAGGTGGCACTTGATGAAGCAGGGGACACCTTTCAGTATTTAACTGAAGAGGGCATTTTGGATTATTAATTAAGTATTTTTATAATGTAAATACAATATTACTATGTAAACACAATTCTTTTATCACCTTTATAATAAATAATCTTTATAAAGATAAATTACAGATATCATAATGATAAACAAAACCACACACCCAACAACAAACTACTGTGTCCTGGGTTCAGCTGTAGCAGTCATTTTTCTCCTTCTTAGTAGCTGGTGCAGTGCTGTGGTTGTGACTTTCAGCCTGGGAAGAACACTGATAAGACCGATTTTTTTAGTTGCTGCTAAGTAATGATTACTCCAGTCAAGGACTTTCTCAACCAAATGCTCTGCCAGGGAGGAGGGGAAGCTAGGAGGAAGCAGAGACAGGACACCTGACCCAAACTAGCCAAAGAGGCATTCCACACCACAGTACATCATGCCCAGTAAACCGAGGGCAGTTACCCGGAAGGGCTAGATCACTGCTCAGGTAGGACTGGGTATTGGTCAGCAGGTAGCGAGTGGTTGTATTCTCTTCCCTTGTTATTTCCCTTATCATTATTATTATTGGTGGAAGCAGTAGTGACTTTGTATTATACCTTAGTTACTGGACTATTCCTTGGTCAACCTGCGGGAGTTACATTCTTCCGATTCTCCTCCCCATCTCTCCGGGAGCAAATAGCTGCATGGTTCTGAGTTACTAGCTGGGCTTAAACCACAACAGTTCTTTGTGGCGCTCAACGTGGGGCACAAACGGTTGAGATAACGACATTTATGACCAGAGCGCGTCTAATCACATTTGTGATAAGCATTCACTGTTTTGGATTAATAGTTACTTGTCACAATGTTGACTTATTGGCTCTCAAAATTGTTACTCTTGATCTCAGAGTTTCAGCATGTCATACCTGACTTAAGAGACGGTATTTGTTGTTTTAGTGTTTATCAGCTGGGGGCCAGGGATAAGGTTCTTGTTTCACTGTACTTTATGGTAATGACTAGTAATGCAATACACTCATTGGTCATGAAACTGGCTTGCGTTCCCAGTATGGTCATCAACTCTATACTTTGGGAAATATATAATGGTACTGTTTAGCACATCCTTTTTTCCCTCCTCAGGTGGTCAACCTATGAAGGAGACATTCCCTTATGTCCCCAGCCCCCCCACCAGAATATTTACAGCATCATTTCAGAGTTCTGAAGGTTTTGAATGGCCTTTGAATACCCTTGAGACCTGATTGTGATGGGGATTGCCATGTTGGCACACATACAGCGTGTTTTACCCACGACCACTTCATCACACCTTGAAAAATAAGCAGTTGGGTTTGGGTCTTGTCTAGAGTTAGATGACGATATAGGAGAACCAAGAGATTTTCCCTGAGGCTGGACAGTCATGAGTAGCAGGGTGTGTGGGATAGTATGCGCAAGTACCCAGGAGAGTGGGCCCCTCCAGTGATTTGGAACTTCACCACTGAACAAGCACAAAATCCAGAAAAAAAAGTAAAACACTTAAATGAGGTGTGTTGTCATTCTGGTCATACCAGAGAGGGACAAATCATGGCAACGTGCTGGGGCCTGGCCTACGCCTACAGAGCTGTTCAACACTATCCAGCACCTTCAAAGGGAAAAAGATGTCTCTGGATCTGATGGCAAAGCAACAGATAGTGTCCCGACTCCAACTCAAAGTACAGCAGCTTCACCAACCCCAGTGACAAGTACAGCAGCTACTGAAACCCCAACAGCAACAGACAACACAGCTGCTGGTGCTACTCAACCCCCAAGCACAGCAGCTGCACCAACACTAACAACAGATACTGCAGCCACTCCAGCCCTAGTGGCAGACACTGTAGCCAGTCCAACCACAGTGATAGTCACTACAGCTAAATCAAATGACCAATTTGAGCCAATATTGGGATCAAACCCGTACAATGAAGAAAGATGAAGAACCAATGCACTTACTAGCTGGGATGGCGTCTGAACAACAGTTATTATTACATGGACCAGAGAAAGAAGAAGAAGGGGTGACTTTTTGACCCCAGACCTCAACTGAGCTATGGAATATGCAAAAAGATTTAACCCATCATCCAGAGGAGCAACCCATGCCTCAGCTATTGACAAAAGGCATCCCACTGCTCGAAAAAGAAGATATAGGAGGTACATGCCACAGGCCACACTACGGTTTTACCTGCGGGAACACAGAGAAGACATGAGGAAGTGGGACGGAAAAAATACCTCGGCTCCAGAGGAATGGATGCATGAAGAGTAGAACAAAGGTCAGTATCTGAAGGGGGCCTATAGGGATGCTGGGGAGGGACTCTTCATTAGGGACTGTAGTGATAGGATAAGGGGTAACGAGTTAAAACTTAAACAAGGGAAGTTTAGACTGGATATAAGGAGGAAATTCTTTCCTGTTAGGAGGAAATTCTTTCCTGTTAGGGTGGTGAGGCACTGGAATAGGTTGCCCAGGGAGGTTGTGAATGCTCCATCCCTGGCAGTGTTCAAGACCAGGTTGGACAAGGCCTTGGGTGATATGGTTTAGTGTGAGGTGTCCCTGCCCATGGCAGGGGGGTTGGAACTAGATGATCTTAAGGTCCTTTCCAACCATAACTATTGTATGATTCTATGCTTATCCCATGAAATACTTGGACAGTATTACCTCACGGGTTTAAAAAAATCTGGCAATTGCCACTCTGGGCAACTGTTACTTGGCATAGAATCTCTGTTGTTCTGCTGATAAAAATCTTACACTGACTTTTCTCCATGTTAGAAACTTAAAAACTTTTCTTGTAAAGGCTCAGGTTAGAGGCAACAGTGAAGCAGCGATTAATTAACATTTTTGCAAAAACGGGTGTCCTAGCAATAAGGCACCCCTAGTTACAAGGCTTCTCCTTTTTATCTCCTATTCCCGACAGCAAAGTCCTTCCCTTGTTTCCCTATTGGCTAGGTTCTCCAAGGTTTACAGCCTACCCGAAGTGCCCTAGTTACCTGCGCAAAATCCATCCCTGGCTATATCTCCTACTATTTTACTTTAAGCGCCCCTTAACCTTACTTACACATTCCCTACTAAGGTGTAGTCACATAACTCATCACTCATTCCCCCCTTGGGGAGCTAGGTTTCAAGTATCAAGCCTTGCTCTAGCCCTTTTATCCCTCTGACTACAATGAGTTCAGGCTGAAACCCCCTGCCTGTTTACCAACTTCCTCTATCTTCTGTTATCACCTTAGCTATTCTTTCAAGACTGCAAAAGCAACACAGTGATGTTTCTTACATCCATAACAGAAAACATTGCTTCTTCAAGGCTAATCTACCCATCTTAGCAGTCAAAGCTCAAAACATATGGAAGATTTTCTTGCATACAGGATTAGAAATAAATTATGTGCTGAAGAAGACTTGGAGCAATGAATTCTAATCATCACATGTTATTTATATACTCCCAAGCTCAAAATAATTCATAAACTTCAGAGCAATTCTACCTTAAGACTTCATTTAATCACTTAAGAAATTATAAAATACATTTGCCTGTGACATCCTGGGGAAAAAAAAAAAAAGTTGCGGACGCTTAAGTCTTACTTAAAGCAAACCATTGCAACAGCAGGTAAAGATGTGCTAGCAGTTTAAGTAACATGGGGTGACATTAGTGCACAGTGGTCTGGGTTGGGGCAGCCCAAGTCTATTGATATGTTTATCAGAAAGGTTGGCAGAAAACCTCAATTGTTTCAGCCAGAAAGTGGAGGTTGTGTTTTGGAAACACCCACAATAACTATCAACAGGAGTATTATCATCACTGATTCGGAGAAATCTCCAGGAACTAGCCAACAAAGTTTAAGTTGACAAGCAGGTATTCTTTATTGCAGCGCCGGGAGACACAGGGATAGCTACTCCTAGTGTGTCTCCCGGAGCCACAATAAAGAATACCTGCTTGTCAACTTAAATTTTGTTGGCAAGTTTGTTCCTGGAGTTTTCTCCGAATCAATTTGGCACCCCAGATGGGACCCGCTCTGCTTGGCTGCAAGACCCACTGAGGACAGGTCTCCCTAGGGCCCTCAGGAACTTTTCCCGGAGGGACCCCTTGACTCATTCGGATTGCTGCAGTAGCAGACAAGGACCATCTTCATAAAAGGTATTCTTTTCTTTTATATAGTCTGTAAGATGCAGAAGGCATCTTACATAAAGAATAAATTGGTTTGGTAAGCATACGCAAGGGTTGGAAGCCTTCCGTAAATCGAGATAGGAAATCTCATAGGTAAAGGCATATACCTGGCTGCTAGCGCCCATTTGGTATACACGCGCAAGATGCAGGGGGCGTCTTGTGGAAAAGGCTTTTGATTTTATTGGTATTCAACTTATTTTGTGGCTCCCAACGGTAACGATTTTGGTATTGACAACAAGGTGTGGTAACTGTTTTATTAATTGTTGTTCATTTGTCTCAAGTATTGTAACTGTGTGGAGTATGTTTGTGGGATCCCTAGTGTGTGTACGAATATGAGATTAATAATAGGAAATCAGCAGAGTGGAGAAATCTTGAAAAAGAGTCCTTTAGGGTGTATTTTGGCACATTGTAAAGAACTAGGAAGGTCTCCTGGGGGCTTGGTAAATAAGAAAACGTTGATAAAATATTGTAACCAATGGTGGCCTTTGTATACTCTGGAAGATTAGGAAAAACGGCCTAAAAATGGAACTCTGAACTATAATACATTGTTACAATCGATGCTCTTAAGGCAATAAGCAGCAGATTCACATTCAGAGTTACGAAAGGGTTAAAACAGAAGTGCTGTTGAAGAGGCAGGCATCTGTAGCCCCTGCAGAGCAGGGTGAGCAGCTGTTGAGAAAAAAAAAAGGGGGGGGGGAATCAAGGGGGAAAGGAGGGGAGCGGTCACGCATCTCCTGTGTTTGAGCATGAGATGAGCGCTGGGGCAGGGGGACAGGTAGGAACAGAAGTGTTGACAGACTGTGGTCCCAAGGGGATTGAAGGCTTGTTGGATAAATGCGGACGGGAGTGAAGGAGGAAGAATGGAGAGCTTCTGGGAGTCAAGAACAGGTGGAGAAGAGGGGGATGAGTCGTGCTGTAGCCACAGATACAGTGTCTGTTTTGGGACAAATAGAAACTGGTGGAGGGACTAATGTGAGAGGATGAGGCAGAGGTGAAAGAGTGAATTCTTCTCCTGTGGGAACGGATCAGCATGCATACTGTAAGGAAATTGGATGTTGGAAGTGAGACTGCCCTAAAAGGAATACCCATAAGGTAGCTCCGGTGACTGAATTAGAACTAGAATGACGGGGACCTGGGGAATCTACCCTAGCAGATCCACTGGTTAAATTAAAGCTAGGGACTAGAGGAAATAAAGTCGAATTTTTAGTGGATACAGGAGCAACATATTTGGTGTTAAATCAGAGGGAAAAGAATTTGTTGCAGCTGTGGGAGCTACTGGCTGCCAAGAAAGAAAAAAAAAAAAATAAAAAAGCATTCTTTCTGAAAACTTGAGAATACAAATTGGAAAAGCAAATAGGAATGCATAAATTTTTATGCATGCCAAATTCTCCAAAATCTTTATTAGGGTGAGAAGCAACATTTAAAGAAGGCAAAATGGAACCAAGAGTTGACAACGATCAATTAATTGCAGTTTTATCATAGAATCATAGAATAGTTAGGGTTGGAAAGGACCTTAAGATCATCTAGTTCCAACCCCCCTGCCGTGGGCAGGGACACCTTACGCTAAATCATATCACCCAAGGCCTCGTCCAACCTGGTCTTGAACACTGCCAGGGATGGAGCATTCTATCTTTAATTCAACAGAAAAGCAAACAGGAGGACCTCTCTGAAATAGAAGAAATCAGGTATATCTGGGAGTATGGGCATCTGAAGTTCCATGTAAGGTGAAAAATGCTTTGCCTGTTAAAGTGGAAATAAAAAGGGGGGCCTGCCCAATTAGAATAAAACAATATCCATTAAAATTGAAGGATCAAAGGGAATTAAAAAATCATTGATAAATTTAAAAATATAGATTATTAATTAAATGTAATTGAATTGTAATATAATACTCCTATCTTGCCAGTAAAGAAATCCGATAGGAAAAGTTACAGATTAGTTTAAGATCTCAGAGCAATCAACAAAATTGCAGAGGATATTCATCCAATAGTAACTAATCCATATACCTTATTGACTAAATTAAATAATAATCAGAAATGTTTTGTCATCTGGGATTTAAAGGATGCTTTATTTTGCTTACCATTGGCCAAAGAAAGCTGGAATTTATTTGCTTTCAAATGGGAAAATCCTGACACAGGAAGGAAAACCCAATTAACTTGGACAGTATTACCTCACAGGTTTAAAAAAAGCCCAACTTTTTTTTGGAGGTCAGTTAGTACTGGAACTAGAATCATAGAAGCCACCCACTCAGATGGGGACTCTGTTGCAATATGTGGATGACATATTAATTGCTACATGAACAAAAGAAGAACGTGTCCAGTGGACAGTGGGATTATTAAATTTTCTGGGACTGAATGGTTATTGGGTATCCAAACAAAAGGCTCAACTAATTCAAACCCAAGACTCCTACTTAGGACATGAAATAACAGGACAGAGACCTTGGAACTCTAGAAAAGAAGCCATTTGCCAAACTCCACGACTGTCGACAGTCAAGGAGCTCTGGACGTTCCTGGGAATGACAGGAGGGTGCAGGTTTTGGATCCATGATTATAGAGTTCTGGTAAGACCACTATATGAACTGTTAAAAGGAAATCCTCCCTATTTGGAATGGACTGATTCAGCAGAGGAGGCTTTTGGAGATTTGAAGGCAGAGCTGGTGGGGGCTCCAGCTCTGGCATTTCTGGATGTGACTAAGCCATTTTGGCCGTGTTCCCGTGGGGGGCAGGGAATAGCCTTGGGGGTCCTTGCTCAGAAATTAGGACAGTGGTGTATTTTTCAAAACAGCTGGCTGAAGCGAGCAAAGGATGGCCCAGATGCCTAAGGGCTGTGGCAGCAGATGTAATGAATATTGAAGAGGCTCGCAAATTCACCTCGGGACAAAAGATTACTGTGCTAGTGTCCCATTTGGTATCAGCAGTCCTGGAACAGAAAGGAGCCCATTGGTTATCTCCTTCATGTTTTTTTTAAAATACCAGGCCACTCTTGTGAAAAACGACGACATAGAAATTGTGGTCACTAATGTTGTGAATCCAGCATTCTTTTTGCAGGAACAATCAACAGAACCACTAACACATGACTGCTTGGCTACTATGGAGACTGAGTATTCCAGCCAACCAGACTTGAAAGAAAAACCTCTGGAACATGCTGATTCTTGGTTTACTGATGGTAGTAGCTTCATGAAAAATGGTGAACGGAAGGTAGGATATGCAGTTACCACCACTTCACAGGTAATAGAAGCTAAACCTTTACCCACAAACACCTCCACACAAAAGGCAGATATAAAAGCATTAACTAGAGCCATGGAATTGGCTAAAGAAAAAAAGATAAATATTTGGACTGATTCTAAATATGCATTTGGTGTGATTCATACACATGGTGCCATATGGAAAGAATGAGGACTTTTGAACACACAAGGTAAACAGATTAAACATGCTACAGAAATTCTGGGACTACTTGGAAGCTGTCCAGCTACCTGAGGAAGTAGCTATTATGCATTGTACAGGGCATCAGCAAGGTGACTCTAATCAGGAAATTGGAAATAATTTGGCTGATTTTGAAGCCAAATGAGCAGATGAACAATCTAAAATCATGTCCTTAATCCCTGATGGCAAACTAACAATTGAGAATTCTAAACCTAGATATTCAAAAGAGGATAGAAAGTAAAACTATTGATATAATACAAATGGAACAAAAGGCGATAACTAGCCTATCTAAAGTAGCGTTACAAAACCAAATGGTTCTAGACATGTTATTGGCTTCACAAGGAGGAGTTTGTTCCATAATGTTGTGGTTTAAGCTCAGTTGTAAATCACGCAGTCGCTCTCTCACTTCCCCCCTTTCCTCCCCCCACTCTCGGAGGGATGGGAAGGAGAACCGAAAGAAACTCCCATGGGTTGAGATAAGAACAGTTTAGTAACTAAGGTATAATACAAACCACTACTGCTACCACCAATAATAATAATGATAAGGGAAATAACAAGGCAAGAGAATACAATACCACCCGCCGACCGATAATACCCAGCCCAACCCAGCAGCGAACTAGCCTTTCCGGGTAACTCTCAGTTACATCCTGGGCATGACATGCTGTGGTATGGAATACCCCTTTGGCTAGTTTGGGTCAGGCGTCCTGTCTCTGCTTCCTCCCGGCTTCCCCTCCTCCCTGGCAGAGCATGAAACTGAGAAAGTCCTTGGTCAGAGTAAACAATACTGAGCAGCAACTAAAAACACTGGTGTTATCAGCTTTGTTCCGAGGCTGAAAGTCAAAAACACAGCACTGCACCAGCTACTAAGAAGGAGAAAAAATGACTGCTACTGCTGAACCCAGGACACCTGTCACATTAAAGACTGCATTACTTGATTCCGGCTATTGCATACTGTGTGCAGGCTTCTAAGCTTGAATGAGTGCTGCACCAGCTCTAGAAACTTGTTGCCCACTTTTCCTCTGCTCATGGTTGTATGTTCTTACACCCAGCCTACATCAGGTTAGTGTTATCTAGCTTTTGGTTTCCTCCTCCAATATTCTGAAGAGCTAATGGCATAAATTCCACAGAAACCCAAACATTACCTCAATGGTTTTGAAACAACTGACTATACAAAACATCTGAGTGGGTTTTTTTAACCAGAGAGTGTACTTTTTTTTAATCCAGCTCTAATTTAGAAGTAGCGAGTACTACTACAGAGCAACACCAGGTGACCCACTATTAAGATGTCTATGCATTGTGTGTCTAGCCCTCTTCATATACAAAATTTCAGTACAAAAAGATTCGTTGAGGTCTCAAAGTAAGGCAGGTATTTCTGAAATGCAATTTTGAGCACAGGATAACTCTCCTGGGTTCAGCTGTAACAGGTATTTTTCTCCTTAGTAGATGGTGCAGTGCTGCATTTTCAACTTTAGTCTGAGAACAATGCTGATAACACACCAATATTTTTAGTTGTTGCTAAGTAATGCTAACCCTGATAAAGGACTTCTCAGTCTCTCATGCTCTGCCAGTGAGGAGGGGCACAAGAAGCCAGGAGGAAGCAAAGACAGGACACCTGACCCAAAGTAGCCAAGGGAGTATTCCATACCACAGCACATCATGCCCAGTATACAAACTGGGGTGAATCACCTGGAAGCCTCAGATCACTGCTTGGGTCAGGCAGGATATCGGTCAGCAGGTGGTAAGCAACTGTATTCTCTCCCCTTGTTATTTCCCTTATCATTATTATTAAGGGTGGTAGTAGGAGTAGTTTTGTATTATACCTTAGTTAATGGACTGTTCTTATCTCAACCTGTGGGATTTGCATTCTTTCAATTCTCCTCCCTGTCCCTATAGAGGGTGAAGTGGGGGAGTGAACAAGTGGCTGCATGGTTCTGAGTTACCAGCTGAGCTTAAACCACAACAGCATTTATCAGCTTTGAGGCCTGGGCTAAAGTTCCCATTTTGCTGTTGTATTTTATGGTAATGACTTGTAATACAATAGAAGATCTGGTATGCGTTCTCAGCATGGTCATCACCTCTATACTTTGGAAGGAATGTAATGGGAATTTTTAACAATTACACGTCTTGTGTTTTTCCTTCCCTTGGGCCATGGGTCAAGCCATAAAGGAGACATCTTCTCACAACCTCTGCTCCCCCATCAGGCTATTTATAGTACATTCTGGGAATGTTAAAGAACCTGAATATCCTTTTAATGTCTGTCAAAGCAGCACACTCCTTTTGCTGGGAACCAGCATGTTGCTGAATATGCTCTTTGTGTTTTGCCTAAGGCCATACCACCCTGAGCGTGACCGATCTTGTCCAGTCTTGGAAGCTAAGAAGAGTCCGGCTCAGGTCTTCTCTAAGGTTAAATGACTATTTAAGAATACCACCAAGAGATCTTCCCTGAGGCTAGACAGTCATGAATGGCAGGGCGTAAGGGATAGTACAGGCAAGCTCCAAGGCCAGTGGGCCCTTTCAGGGTGTCATGGTTTAAGTCCAGTCAGTAATTCAGAACCATGTAGTCGCTTGCTCACTCCCCCCCTTTCCTCCCCCCTTCCAGGGATTTGGAACTTCATTCCTGAACAAATACGAAATCCAGAAAAAATAGCAGAACACTTAGACAAGGTGTGCTGTTGTCCTGGCAATAACAAAGAGGGACAAATCAACTTAATGTGCTGGGGGGTTTGGCCTAAACCAAAAGAACACTTTTCTGTCAGGAGCAGGAAAAAGATGTCTCTGGATCTGATGGCAAAGCAGCAAACAATTCAGCTACCAAAACCCTAAGCACAGAAGCTACCCTAACCCCAGCAATGAGCAGAGCAGCTATTCAAACACCGAAAGCAACAGAATGCAGCTACTCAACCCACAAGGACAGCAGCTACCCCAACTCCAACGACAAGCACAGCAGCTACACAAACCCCCAAAACAAACACTGCAGCCACTCCAACCACAGCAGCAGGCACTGCAGCAGAACTAAAGGACCAATCCATGCCAGTATCAGTTGCCCCTACAAGCAAGAGTGGCCTGGGTTCAGCAGTAGCAGTCATTTTTCTCCTTTTTAGTAGCTAGTGCAGTGCTGTGGTTTTGACTCTCAGCCTGGGAACAACACTGATAACACCAATGCTTTTAGTTGCTGCTCAGTAATGTTTACTCTGACCAAGGACTTTGTGAGCCTCATGCTCTGCCAGGGAGGAGGGGAAGCCGGGAGGAAGCAGAGACAGGACACCTGACCCAAACTAGCCAAAGCGGTATTCCATACCACAGCACGTTATGCCCAGTATATAAACGGGGGGGCAGTTACCCAGAAGGGCTAGATCACTGCTCGGGTCAGGCTGGGTATCGGGCAGCGGGTGGTGAGCAGTTGTATTCTCTTCCCTTGTTATTTCCCTTATCATTATTATTATTGGTGGTAGCAGTAGTGGTTTGTGTTATACCTTAGTTACTGGACTGTTCTTATCTCAACCCATGGGAGTTACATTTTTCGATTCTCCTCCCCATCCCTCTGGGAATGGGGGGAGGAAGGGGGTGGGGGAAGTGAGAGAGCGGCTACAAGGTTCTGAGTTACTGGCTGGGCTTAAATCTTGACAGTTCTTTTTGGCTCCCAACATGGGGCACAAAGGGCTGAGATAACTAACGACAGATATGACCAGAGTGTGTCTAATTGTGTTCGTGATAAGCATTCATTGTTTTGGATTAATAGTCACTCTTCACAATGCTGATTTATTGGCTCTCAAAGTTGTTGCTCTTGATCTTGGAGTTTCAGCATGTTGTACCTTACATACAGCCGGTATTTGCTGTGTTAGTGTTTATCTGGGGCTAGTGGTGTTAGTGTTTAGCTGGGGGCCTTGGGCTAAGGTTCGTGTTTCACTGTTCTTCACGATAATGACTTGTAATACAATAGAATCATTGATCATGAAACTGGTCTGGCCTGTGTGGCCGCAACCTCTATAACTTGGGAAGTATATAATGGAAGACATTAGCAATTACATATCTTTTTTCCCCTCCTCGGGTGGTCAGCCTGTGAAGGAGACATTCCCTTACCTTCCCAGCTCCCTGGAATCTATTCATAAAGCTATTCAGGAGCTGAAAAAAGGAGTAACAAAATTGCAGATAGATGATGGATTTTTTGGATTAGGAAACTGGCTTAACTCTCTAGGACTTGGGACATGGTTTGTTTCATTGATCAAAGGAGGTCTTATAATGCTATTCATTGTCATTTGTATCTTACTGATTGTTCCATGTTTATTGTGTTGTCTGCAGCGAATGTTAGAAAAAATAGTAAAGCAAGTGATGTTTTTAGAAAAACGAAAAGGGGGAGATGTAGGAGAAGAGGAGTTTGAGCTTGGTCTCAAGTAAGCTGAGTGACCTTAATTCTTTCGGGAACTAACTTTGAGCAAGACTCTGTAATCTTAGCTCTTCGGGGAACTAACCTTGAGCAAGAAAAGTGAAGCAAAGAAGTGGAACAAAGAGGATAAAAACAAGAAGTAGAAGAAGGAACTGAAAAGTGAGGAGAAGGTCGAAAGGAAGATGTTGAAAAGGCAGACTAACCAATTAAAAGCTGGTATTGCGCACGTGGACAGCAGGACAACCAATCAATCACATTGTAGCTCTGAGCATGTGGACATAATCTAAAAGGTATATAATCTTTGTAATCTGAAGTAAAAGGGTCTTCGACTTGCAGTCAGAGTCCGTGCCTTGAATCCCCTCAACCCAACACTTACCATCTTCCTTCAAGCTTCTTCCTTAAAGAGGCTTACAGGTGCAGCCCCAGTTACAGCAGATGTTTCCTCAGAGATCCAAATTAACACACACACAACTTTTTCAACAGAACAGTAAGACACACACAAAAGAGCTACTTTCTGAAAAGCTCACCTACCTACCAATACAACAATCAGTTCAATACTAAGGTCTTCCACACAGGGCCTTTTTAGTACTTTCTTGCTATTCTTCATATTGATACTACTGACCATTAGCAGGCACACATATGTACTACGTAACTTCAAATTAGCCATGAATATGAATAAAATGCAGTCTTATTAGTTTGCATACTCAATTTAAAACTAAGAACAACCCATAATGCTATGCAACCTTTTTCTGGAAGTCTAGGGAAAGAAAACTAAGACTCAGAAATAAGCTGTCCAATACTATACATGAATTGTTATCATAACCCATTAGGTCAGTGCCCCTTTAAAGGGCACTTTAGGGCATATTATCTTGAAACGTTAATAAATAAATAAATGTTAAAACCATTCTCCCCTCTATCAGCATTTTAATTACTCCATATGCCAAAAATGTCACACTGCTTGTAATACTTTGAATAAAGACAAATCTACCACAAAATAAGAGCTCCACAATCACTTTTTCAGTTGCATGTTTTGCCTTCTTTTTTTCCTGTATTCCTAGTTCCTTTGAATTTGAATGGGCATTTAGAAGGAGAGCCATTTAAGCCACAAAGATCCAACAATCATCCTTCACACACAGCACTAGGAACCAATTTGTGGTAGGTCCTTCAACTGAAGATTAAACAGCAATGTTTGCCTCCAGCTAATAATTCCGTTTGACAATCATGTATGTATTTTAAGACAAACCCTGATGCTAAATGAAGCACATGCCTTGTAATCTTTCCTGAAGCATTCTTTTTACTATAATATACTTAAAGACAAGCATTGGTTTAGATAAAGAGTCTTTTAAGTTTTCTTGTGTGCAATAAAGGGAGTTCCTCCTCCTTTTTAAGAGCTAGAGTTCTATACTATGGCTTTTGACACATTTTAGTGCCTACAGTATTTTTGTAAAGGTATTATTAAACATGATAATGAAAATGATACTTGGCAAATAAGCAAATTAAGTACACTGCAGAATGTGTTCTTTTCCAAAACTGCTTGATTTTCCATTGGTTTGCAAAATTGTCATGGTTTAAGCCCAGCCAGCAACCCAGAACCACGCAGCCCCTCACTCACTCCCCTTCCCTTCCTCCTCCCACTCCCGAAGGGATAAGGAGGAGAACCAAAAGAATGTAACTCCCACGGGTTGGGATAAGAACAGTCCAGTAACTAAGGACTTAACACAAACCACTACTGCTGCCACCAAGAATAATAATGATAAGGGAAATAACAAGGGAAGAGAACACAACCACTCACCACCCGCCGACCAATACCCAGCCCAACCTGAGCAGCGATCTGGGCCTTCCGGATAACTGCCCTCAGTTTATATACTGGGCATAACGTGCTGTGGTATGGAATACCCCTTTGGCTAGTTCGGGTCAGGTGTCCTGTCTCTGCTTCCTCCCGGCTTCCCCTCCTCCCTGGCAGAGCATGAGACTGAGAAAGTCCTTGGTCAGAGTAAACAATACTGAGCAGCAACTAAAAACACTGGTGTTATCAGCGTTGTTCTGAGGCTGAAAGTCAAAAACACAGCACTGCACCAGCTACTAAGAAGGAGAAAAATGACTGCTACTGCTGAACCCAGGACAAAAAAATCAGTAGCCTCTTCTACCAGTCACTACCATGAATTAGAGCTTCTTTTGAATACAACTGTGCAGAAACTAAATGTGTTAGGATGGCACGTAGGCTTCCACCCAGTACCAGCTAGTTTAATTCTTGTTAGCTTCTGACCCACTGGATTCATACACTCCATAGAAACCACACACAACAGCTCAGATCCCTCCTTTTAATAAGGCACAAAACATTACTCAGTTCCCCTGAGCATACTAATCTGCATGCAGACATTGTCCTGTCAATGTCCTGGAAGTAGCAACATCTTTGTTCAACAGACAAGAAAATTCCCATACCGGTAAACCCAGCACAGTGTGGGTTTCCCTCCATCTTTCTTTACAAGACTTAAAAACTTAAGAGGTGTACTCCACACTCCTTTGGAAGTTGTTCCAAACAAATCAGTTTAAAAAAGAATTCACTCATCATCAGTAATAGCTCATTTTAATGATAAGCTTTTAGTGTGACTTGCCACAGTTATTAGTGTACTAAAGAAAGGATCAGCAGTAGGAACTGAAACAAAATCCGAGGGCAGATTACTTCAGCACATTAGGCAGCACTACCCCTATCACATGGACAGTTTTTAACAGTTCTAAAACAGGTAGATGTTGCACAGCGAGGACATTCTTTGGCTTCAATCCTGAAAACGTTTAACACAAATACAGCTATTCCCTGTTGTTAAACTACTCGGGTAACACTCTTTTACCACTTGCAGACCACAGCTTCTATTCTACGCTGAGGAGATAAGAAGGAAACTATCCTGGGTTCAGCACATTCTTTCGATTCTCCTCTCCACCCTCTCTGGGAGCTGGGAAGGATGAAGAGGGAGGAGTGAGCGAGCGGCTGCGTGGTTCTGAGTTACCGGCTGGGCTTAAACCATGACAGTAATAAATTACACTTCCAAACCCTGGATTTTACTGGGTATTCATAAAAAAATTACCATATTCATTACCACAGCCCTCTATAAACTTGTGTCACTGCTGAACCTAGGACACTTTGAATGTATTTTACATGAAAACTGTATGTGCAAGCTTTGTCTTGTACTAACCAGTAGAGGTTTTAAATGTTGAAGTTAAACATATGAAATATTAAAAGGTTTCTGTCCTCAAAGAACTCACCCATTTTAAGGGAAAACAATTTGTAGTACCCTATAAGAAACTACTTAATTTATTTCAAACTTACTGCCATTTTCATGAAATAGCTATTTTAAAATATCCTGAAAAACGCATATTTTTTAATAAAAATATTAGTATCAGTGACTTTGAAAGTGGATCGGATGAGAAAAACATCATCACCATCAGAAAAAACAAAACAAAAAAAAAATCCACAAAAAAAATCCACAAAAAAGCCCACCAAAATAAGAAAACCCTTAAGTGTTACTACACACGTTTAGCGGCTGTGGTGCTCTAAGACTTGCAGACTCCTAACTCAACAGTTTAGCTGTTCAAAGCATATGAACAAATACAGCTCACACTTTATTTCAGAATAGAAAAAAACACAGGCTTAAGATTGTTTTGTTTTGTGTGGTTGGTGGTGGTTGTTTTTTTTCCCCAGGGTTTCTTTTATTTTTCTGTGCAGTTCAACAGGTTCAAGTCCTCTTACAGCAAGCACACCAGCTAATGCTGTGCAGGCCAGTAGAGGGCAACCTCGAACCGCCCCGGACCCAGTAGAGCTTCCCCAGCGCTGGGGACGGTAGTGGGGCAGAACGACGAGAGCCAGGAAGGCAGCCCGGGCCGCTCGCAGGCCGAACCTCTCC
>NW_026635998.1:0-2086 GCF_028554395.1 Pezoporus wallicus
CAGAGCCTGCTCCTGCTGGCAGCAACACAGCACAGAATGAACAGTGGCATCTGCTCACACGGCAGAAGGAGCAGCAGGGAAAGCTAGTGCTCTGCTTCTTCAGCACACAAGCAGCTTTGCAACGGGGTCACCATCATTGCAGTCTCTCCTCGGTTTCCTACCTAAAAGTCCATTTGAATCCAAATTCTCAGGTGGTGTCTCTCAGCTGCCCAGCAGCACAGTTAGTACAGCACGAACGTTTGGCCTCTGCTCCCACAGCAGAAGAGCCAGGATTGAAAGCTGGTGCTGGACCTGTTCAGCACACAATCCCCTTTACATTGGTGCCTCCATCGTTGCTTTCACTGCTCACTTTCATACAGGAAAAGCATTTGAATGGAATCAGTCCAGAGCCTGCTCTCTGCTGTGCAGGAACACAGTCAGCACAGAATGAACAGTGGCATCTGCTCACACGGCAGAAGGAGCAGCAGGGAAAGCTAGTGCTCTGCTTCTTCAGCACACAAGCAGCTTTGCAACGGGGTCACCATCATTGCAGTCTCTCCTCGGTTTCATACCTAAAAGTCCATTTGAATCCAAATTCTCAGGTGGTGTCTCTCAGCTGCCCAGCAGCACAGTGAGTACAGCACGAACGTTTGGCCTCTGCTCCCACAGCAGAAGAGCCAGGATTGAAAGCTGGTGCTGGACCTGTTCAGCACACAATCCCCTTTACATTGGTGCCTCCATCGTTGCTTTCACTGCTCACTTTCATACAGGAAAAGCATTTGAATGGAATCAGTCCAGAGCCTGCTCTCTGCTGCGCAGCAACACAGTCAGCACAGAATGAACAGTGGCATCTGCTCACACGGCAGAAGGAGCAGCAGGGAAAGCTAGTGCTCTGCTTCTTCAGCACACAAGCAGCTTTGCAACGGGGTCACCATCATTGCAGTCTCTCCTCGGTTTCATACCTAAAAGTCCATTTGAATCCAAATTCTCAGGTGGTGTCTCTCAGCTGCCCAGCAGCACAGTGAGTACAGCACGAACGTTTGGCCTCTGCTCCCACAGCAGAAGAGCCAGGATTGAAAGCTGGTGCTGGACCTGTTCAGCACACAATCCGTTTACATTGGTGCCTCCATCGTTGCTTTCACTGCTCACTTTCATACAGGAAAAGCATTTGAATGGAATCAGTCCAGAGCCTGCTCTCTGCTGCGCAGCAACACAGTCAGCACAGAATGAACAGTGGCATCTGCTCACACGGCAGAAGGAGCAGCAGGGAAAGCTAGTGCTCTGCTTCTTCAGCACACAAGCAGCTTTGCAACGGGGTCACCATCATTGCAGTCTCTCCTCGGTTTCATACCTAAAAGTCCATTTGAATCCAAATTCTCAGGTGGTGTCTCTCAGCTGCCCAGCAGCACAGTGAGTACAGCACGAACGTTTGGCCTCTGCTCCCACAGCAGAAGAGCCAGGATTGAAAGCTGGTGCTGGACCTGTTCAGCACACAATCCCCTTTACATTGGTGCCTCCATCGTTGCTTTCACTGCTCACTTTCATACAGGAAAAGCATTTGAATGGAATCAGTCCAGAGCCTGCTCTCTGCTGCGCAGCAACACAGTCAGCACAGAATGAACAGTGGCATCTGCTCACACGGCAGAAGGAGCAGCAGGGAAAGCTAGTGCTCTGCTTCTTCAGCACACAAGCAGCTTTGCAACGGGGTCACCATCATTGCAGTCTCTCCTCGGTTTCATACCTAAAAGTCCATTTGAATCCAAATTCTCAGGTGGTGTCTCTCAGCTGCCCAGCAGCACAGTGAGTACAGCACGAACGTTTGGCCTCTGCTCCCACAGCAGAAGAGCCAGGATTGAAAGCTGGTGCTGGACCTGTTCAGCACACAATCCCCTTTACATTGGTGCCTCCATCGTTGCTTTCACTGCTCACTTTCATACAGGAAAAGCATTTGAATGGAATCAGTCCAGAGCCTGCTCTCTGCTGCGCAGGAACACAGTCAGCACAGAATGAACAGTGGCATCTGCTCACACGGCAGAAGGAGCAGCAGGGAAAGCTAGTGGTCTACTTCTTCAGCACACAAGCAGCTTTGCAAGGGGGTCACCATCAT
>NW_026635999.1:0-211 GCF_028554395.1 Pezoporus wallicus
TAGAGCACGAACGGCTGCCGTCTGCTCCCACAGTCGAAGAGCCAGGAGGGAAAGCATGTGCTGGGCATCTTCAGCACACAGTCAGCTTTGCAACGGTGTCACCACCATTGCTGTCGCTCCTTGCTTTCATACCTAAAGGTCCATTTGAATTGAACCACTCCTGAGGTTGCTCTCGGCTGCCCAGCAGCACAGTGAGTAGAGCACGAACAGC
>NW_026636000.1:0-2032 GCF_028554395.1 Pezoporus wallicus
GACCTGATAACAAGGATGTTTTGGTTTGGCCAAGGACTTTGTGAGCCTCATGCTCTGCCAGGGAGGAGGGGAAGCCAGGAGGAAGCAGAGACAGGACACCTGACCCAAACTGACCAAAGAGGTATTCCATACCACAACACGTCTTGCCCAGGAGGTAACTGGGAGTTAGCCGGTAAGGCTGGGGGACTGCAGGGTTGGAGGAGATATCGGTTGGAGCTTGGTCGGGCTGAGGAGGGCGAGTTATCGGTCAGCTGGTGCTGAGGTGTTGTATTCTCTTCCCTTGTTATTTCCTTTATCATTATTATCATTGGTGGTAGCAGTAGTGATCTGTGTTATACCTTAGTTACTAAACTGTTCTTATCTCAACCCGTGGGAGTTGCATTCTTTCAATTCTCCTCTCCATCCCTCCAAGAGCAGGGGGAGGGCAAGAAAGGGGGGGGAAGTGAGCGAACGAATTACCTGACTGGGTTTAAACCACGACAGTTCTTTTTTGGCGCCCAACGTGGGGCTTGAAGGGTTGAGATAACGACAGAAGCCTTCCATAACACTTTTGATTTAAAAAGAATTTGATTAGGTAAATTGGGTAAAATATACCAGATTATCCAGCTTGCACTGCACTTATCTGACTGACCTATTACAGTCTTGAGTTTCTGTTATCTTAGACTATCTATGAATAAGTCTCCATTAGCTCTGTAAGGGTACAGCAGATGGCATTCTCAGTTCATCGCTGTCTGCTGGATGGTTTACAATGTTTACTGATGGCTCTTGCCGTATTGTGGGAAAGCATCGGAGATGGAAGGCAGCTGTATGGAGTCCTGGACGACAAGTTGCAGAAACTGCTGAAGGAGAGGGTGAATCGAGTCAATTTGCCGAGGTGAAAGCCATCCAGCTGGCCCTGGACATTGCTGAACGAGAAAAGTGGCCAGTACTTTATCTCTATACTGACTCATGGATGGTGGCAAATGCCCTGTGGGGGTGGTTGAAGCAATGGAAGCAGAGCAACTGGCAACGCAGAGGTAAAACCATCTGGGCTGCTGCACTGTGGAAAGATATTGCTGCCCGGGTGCAGAACCTGGTGGTGAAGGTACGTCATGTAGATGCCCATGTACCCAAGAGTCGGGCCACTGAGGAACACCAGAACAACCAACAAGTGGATAAAGCGGCTAAGATTGAAGTGGCTCAGATGGACTTAGATTGGCAACATAAAGGTGAATTATTTCTGGCCCGGTGGGCCCATGACACTTCAGGCCATCAGGGCAGAGATGCAACATACAGATGGGCCCGTGATCGAGGGGTGGACTTAGCAATGGACACTATTGCCCAGGTTATTCACGAGTGTGAACACTGCACACAGTCTCTCCTGCTCTGGAAGACTGTTACAAGAGATGGAGCCTGACATCATGGACCAAATGGACTCAGCAGCTTTATAGGGACTGGTCCATAAGATAAGAGTGCACTGAGATAAGAGTGATGGTATATTGAAAATGTGGGATCTGAGCACGACGTGAATGGTATGGAATAAGGGGTGGATAATGTCCTGGGTTCAGCAGTAGCAGTCATTTTTCTCCTCCTTGGTAGCTGCTGTAGTGCAGTGTTTTGACTTTCAGCTCGGGAGCAGACCTGATAACAAGGATGTTTTGGTTTGGCCAAGGACTTTGTGAGCCTCATGCTCTGCCAGGGAGGAGGGGAAGCCAGGAGGAAGCAGGAGACAGGACACCTGACCCAAACTGACCAAAGAGGTATTCCATACCACAACACGTCATGCCCAGGAGGTAACTGGGAGTTAGCCGGAAGGGCTGGGAGACTGCAGGGTTGGAGGAGGTATCGGTTGGAGCTTTCGGGCTGAGTGGGGCGAGGTCAGCTGGTGCTGAGGTGTTGTATTCTCTTCCCTTGTTATTTCCTTTATCATTATTATCATTGGTGGTAGCAGTAGTGATCTGTGTTATACCTTAGTTACTAAACTGTTCTTATCTCAACCCGTGGGAGTTGCATTCTTTTCAGTTCTCCTCTCCATCCCTCCAAGAGCAGGGGG
>NW_026636001.1:0-20695 GCF_028554395.1 Pezoporus wallicus
TTGGGGGATCAAACTTCACAACTCCATTTCCTCACCCACATTTCATAGAATCATACAATCATAGAATAGTTAGGGTTGGAAAGGACCTTAAGATCATCCAGTTCAAACCCCCCTGCCATGGGCAGGGACACCTCACACTAAACCATCTCACCCAAGGCCTCGTCCAACCTGGCCTTGAACACTGCCAGGGATGGAGCATTCACAACCTCCCTGGGCAACCCATTCCAGTGCCTCACCACCCTCACAGGAAAGAATTTCCTCCTTAGATCCAATCTAAACTTCCCCTGTTTAACTTTCAACCCATCACCCCTTGTCCTATCACTACAGTCCCTAATGAAGAGTCCCTCCCCAGCATCCCTATAGGCCCCCTTCAGATACTGGAAGCTGCTATGAGGTCTCCACGCAGCTTCTCTTCTCCAGGCTGAACAGCCCCAACTTCCTCAGCCTGTCTTTACGGGAGGTGCTCCAGTCCCTGATCATCCTCGTGGCCTCCTCTGGACTTGTTCCAACAGTTCCATGTCCTTTTTATGTTGAGGACACCAGAACTGCACACAATGCTCCAGGTGAGGTCTCACCAGAGCAGAGCAGAGGGGCAGGATCACCTCCTTCGACCTGCTGGTCACGCTCCTTTTGATGCCCAGGATACAGTTGGTTTCTGGGCTGCAAGTGCACACTGAAGCCGGCTCATGTTCATTTTCTCATCGACCAACACCCCCAAGTCCTTCTCCTTGGGCTGCTCTGAATCTCTTCTCTGCCCAACCTGTAGCTGTGCCTGGGATTGCTCCCACCCAGGTGTAGGACCTTGCACTTGGCATGGTTAAACTCCATGAGGTTGGCATCAGCCCACCTCACAAGCGTGTCGAGGTCCCTCTGGATGGCATTCCTTCCCTCCAGGGTACCAACCGAACCACACAGCTCGGTGTCATCGGCAAACTTGCTGAGGGCGCGCTCAATCCCACTGTCCATGTCAGCGACAAAGATGTTGAACAAGACCGGTCCCAACACCGATCCCTGAGGGACCCCACTCGTTACTGGTCTCCAGCTGGACATTGAGCCATTGACAAGGCAAGGGAAAGCAAGGCCACTCCAGGACAGCCAGGTAGGGCCAGGTAAGGCAAGGCAAGGCAAGGCCAGTCCAGGACAGGCAACACAAGGCCAGATAAGGCCAGGGAAGGCAAGGCAAAAAAAAGCCAGGCAAGACAAGGCAAGAAAAGTCAATGCAAGGCAAGGCCTGGCCAGGCCAGGCCAGGAAGGCAAGGCAAGGCCAGTCACGGCAAGGTAAGTCTAGGCAAGGCAAGGCCGGTCCAGGACTGGCCAGTCCATGCAAGGCCAGGTAAAGGCCATGTAAGGCAAGGTAAGGCAAGGTAAGGCAAGGCAAGGCCCATGCAGTAGTTGCAGTTCAGGCCAGGTAAGGCAAGCCCAGGACAGGTAAGGCCAAGTAAGGCAAGGCCTGGCCAGCCAAGGCCAGGCAAGGGCAGGCAAGCTCAGGCCAATCAAGGCCGGCGAGGGCAAGGCCAGTCCAGGCTAGGCCAGGCAAGGAAAGGCTAGGCAGGGAAAGGCAAGGCACAGCAAGGCAACAGAAGGCCAGGCAATGCCAGTCCAGGCAAGGCCAAGCAGGTCAAGGCCAGGCCAGGCAAAGCAATTCAAAGCAAGGCAAGGCTAGGCAAGGCAAGGCAATGCAAGGCAAGGCAAGTCCAGGACAGGCAATGCTAGGCCAGGTAAGGCCAGGTAAGGCAAGGCAAGGCAAGGCAATGAAGGCAAGGTCCAGGCAAGGCAAGGCAAGGCTCTAGGCCAGGTAAGGCCAGGTAAGGCAAGGCAAGGAAAGGCCATGCCATGAAGGCCAGGCCAGGCAAGGCAAGGAAAGGCAACATAAGGCTAGGCAAGGCAAGGCCAGTCGAGGCAAGGCCAGGCAAGGTCAGGCCAGGCCAGGCCAGGTCAGGCCAATCAAGGCAATGCAAGGCCAGGAAATGACAGGGAAGGCAAGGCCAGGCCAGGCCAAACCAGGGCAGGCCTGGCAAGGCCTGGCAAGGCAAGGCAAGGCAAGGCAAGGCCAGTCCAAGACAGGCAATGCAAGGCCAGGTAAAGCCAGGTAAGCCAAGGCCAGGCCAGGCCAGGCCATGAATGCAAGGCCAGGCAAAGCAAGGCAATGCAAGGCACGGCAAGGCAACGCCAGGCCAGGCCAGGCCAGTCCAGAGCAGGCCAGGATAGGCCAGGCAAGGCCATTCAAGTCAAGGCAAGGCAAGGCAAGGGAAGGACAGGCCAGACAATCAAGGCAAGGCAAGGCAAGCCTAGACAAGGCAAGGCTACACAACACAAGGAAAGGCAAGTTTACGCAGCTCCAGGACAGGCAATGGAAAGCTTGGTAAGGCAAGGCAAGGCCAAGCCAAGCCAGTCCAGGTCATACAAAACCAGGGCAGGCCAGGCAAGTCCAGGCAAGGCAAGGTAATACAAGGCAAGGCAAGTCAAGACAAGGCCAGGAGAGGCAAGACATGGCCAGGCGAGACATGGGCAGGCAGGAAAGGCCAGGCCAGGCCATGCCAGGCCATGCAAGCCCAGGCAAGGCAAGGCAAGGCAAGGCAAGGTAAGGCCAGGCAAGGCAAGCCCAGTTCAGTCCAGGAGAGGCCAGGACATGCAAGGCAAGACCAGGTAAGACCAGGTAAGACCAGGAAAGGCCAAGCCAGTCAAGGCCAGGCAAGGCAAGGCAAAGGAAGGCAAGGCAAGGCTAGGCAATGCCAGGCAAGGTAAGGTAATACAAGGCAAGGCAAGTCAAGACAAGGCCAGGTGAGGCAAGACATGACCAGGCGACACATGGGCAGGCAAGGAAAGGCCAGGCCAGGCCATACAAGGCCATGCAAGGCAGGCAAGGCCAGGCAAGGCAAGGTAAGACTAGGCAAGGCAAGGCCAGTCCAGGACAGGCAATTCAAGGCCTGGTAAGGCCAGGTAAGCCAAGGCCAGGCCAGGCCATGAAGGCAAGGACAGGCGAGGCCAGGCAAGGCAAGGTAAGGCTAGCAAGGCAAGGCCTGTCCAGGACTGGCCAGGCAAGGCAAGGCCAGGCAAGGCAAAGCAAGGCCAGGCAAGGCCAGGCCAGGCCAGGCCAGGCAAGCTAGGACAGTCCAGTCAAGGCCAGGCCAGGCCAGGCCAGGGAAGGCCAGGTGAGTCTAGGCAAATCAAAGCAAGGCCAGGCAAGGCACGGCAATGCAAGGCAGTGCAAGGCCACTCTGGGACATACCAGGACAGGCATTGCAATGCCAGGTAAGACCAGGTAAGGCCAGGTAAGGATAGGTAATATCAGGACAGACAAGGCCAGCCAACGCCAGGCCAGGCCAGGCCAGTAAAGGAAATTCAAGACAAGGCAAGGCAAGGAAATGAGAGGCAAGGCAAGGCAAGGCAAGGAAATCCAGGCCAGGCCAGGAAATGCTAGGCAAGGCAAGGCAAGGCAGCCCAGTCGAGGCAAGGCGAGGCAAGGCAAGGCAAGGCAAGGCCAGGCCAGGTAAGGATAGGCCATTAAGAACAGGCCAGGCAGGACTAGGCCAGGCCAGCAAGGCCAGTCCACACCAAGGAAGCCCAGGCAGACAAGGCAAGGCAAGGCAAAACCAGGTAAGGCCAGGCAAGACCAGGCGAGGCAAGGCCAGGCCAGGCCAGGCCAGGCCAGGTAAGCAAGGCCAGAACAGGGCAGGCAATGCAAGGCAAGGCCAGACTAGGCCAGGCAAGACAAGGCAAGCCCAGTCCAGTCCAGGAGAGGCCAGGACATGCAATGCAAGACCAGGTAAGTCCAGGTAAGACCAGGAAAGGCCAAGCCAGTCAAGGCCAGGCAAGACAAGGCAAAGGAAGGCAAGGCAAGGCTAGGCAATGCCAGGCAAGGTAAGGCCAAGCCAGGCAAGGACAGGCAAGACAAAGCCAGGCCAGGCCAGGCCAGGTAAAGATCAGGCAAGGCCATGCTAGCCCAGGCCATGATAGGCCAGGTCATGCAAGGGAAGGCCAGGTCAGGCAAGGCAAGGCAAGGCAAGGCTAAGCAAGGCAAGGCAAGGCAAGACAAGCCCAGGACAGGCAATGCAAGGCCAGGAAAGGCCAGGCAATGCAAGGCCAGGTAAGGCCAGGCAATGCCAGCCCAGGCCTGGCCAGGCCAGGCTAGGCCAAGTCATACAAAACCAGGCAGGGCCAGGCAAGGCCTGGCAAGGCAAGGTAAGGCGAGGCAAGGCAAGGCCAGTCCAGGACTGCCCAGTCCATGCAAGGCCAGGAAAGGCCAGGTAAGTCCAGGTAAAGCCAGGTCAGGCAAGGCCAGGGAAGTCCATGCATGGCCAGGCCAGGCCAGGCAAGGCATGGCAAGGCAAGGCAAGGCAAGGCAAGACAAAGAAAGGCAAGGCAAGGCAAGGCAAGGCAAGGCAAGGAAAGTCAAGGCAAGGCAAGGCAAGGCAAGGAAAGGCAAGGCAAGGTGAAGCAAAGCAAGGCAAGGCAATGCAAGGAAATTGCAGGACGGGCAATGCAAGGCCAGGTAAGGCCATGCAAGACCAGGCCAGGCCAGGCTCGGCCAGGTCATACAAAACCAGGCAAGGCAAGGCAAGGCAAGCAAGGCCAGGCAAAGCAAGGGCAGGCCAGGCAAGGCCAGGCAAGTCAAGGCAAGGCAAGGCAAGGCAAGGCAAGGACAGGCAAGGGAAGGCAAGGCAAGGCCAGGCAAGGGAAGGAAAAGCAAATCAAGGGAAGGCAAGGAAAAGAAAGGCCAGGCAAGGTAAGGCCAAGCAAGGACTGGCAAGGAAAGGCAAGGCAAGACAAGGCAAGGCAAGGCGAGGCAAGGCAAGGACAGGCCATGCCAGGCCAGGCCAGGCCAAGCCATGCAAGGAAAGTCCAGACCACGCCAGGCAAGGGAAGGCAATGCAAGGCAAGGCAAGGCCAGGGAAGGCAAGGCAAGGCAGGCCATGCCAGACCAGGCCAGGAGAGGCAAGTCTAGGCAAGGCAAGGCAAAGCAAGGCAAGCCTCGTCCTGGACAGGCAATGCAGGCCAGGTAAGGCCAGGTAAGGCAAGGCCAGGCCAGCCCAAGCCAGGCAAGGGCAGGCAAGGCCAGGACAGGCAAGGCCAGGCAAGGCCAGGCCAGGCAAGGCCAGTCAAGACCAGGACTGCCAATGCAAGGCCAGATATGGCAAGTTCAGTTGAGGACAGGCCAGGACAGGCAGTGCAAGTCCAGGTAAGGACAGGTAAGGCAAGGAATGGCCAGGTCAGGCAAGGGAAGGCAAGGCCAGGACAGCCCATGAAAGGCCAGGCCAGGCCATGCCAGGAAATGCAAGGACAGGCCAGTATAGGCAAACCCTTGGAAGGCAAGGCAAGGCAAGGCAAGGCAAGACAAGGCAAGGCTCGTTCAGGACAGGCAATGCAGGCCAGGTAAGGCAAGACAAGGCCAGCCCAAGCCAGGCAAGGGCAGGTAAGGCCAGGTGAGGCTAGGCAAGCAAGGCCAGTCCAGGACTGGCCAGTACATGCAAGGCCAGGTAAGGCCAGGTAAGGCAAGCCATGGAAAGGCCAGGCCAGGAAAGGCAAGGAAAGGCCAGGAAAGGGAAGGCAAGGCAAGGCAGGCAAGTCAAGGTAAGGGAAGGGAAGGCAAGGCTAGGCAAGGCAAGGCAAGGCCAGTCCAGGACAGGCAATGCAAGGCCAGGTTAAGCCAGGGAAGGCCAGGGGAGGCAAGGCCAAGCCAGGCAAGGCCAGGCAACTCAAGGCCAGGGAACGCAAGGCCAGGCCAGGTCATGACAGGCCAGGCCAGGCAAGGTATTTCAAGTCAACGCAAATCAAGGTAAGGCAAGGCAAGCAAAGCAAGGCAAGGCACGGCAAGGCAAGGCAAGTCCCGGACAGGCAGTGCAAGTCCAGGACAGGCAAGACAAGGCAAGCAAAGCAAGGCAAGGCAAGGCAAGGCAAGTCCCGGACAGGCAGTGCAAGTCCACGACAGGCCAGACAAGGCCAGGCAAGGCAAGGCCACGAGAAGCAATGCCAGGCAAGGCAAGGCCAGGCAAAGGAAGGCAAGGCAATTCAAGGGCAGTCCAGGACAGGCAATGCTAGGCCAGGTAAGGCGAGGTAAGGCAATGCAAGGCAAGGCAAGGCAGGCCATTGCAAGGCAAGGCAAGGACAGTCTAGGACAAGTAATGCAAGGCCAGGTAAGGCCTGGTAATTAAGGCAAGGCAAGGCCAGGCAAGGCAAGGCAATGCAAGGCCTCTCCAGGACAGGCAATGCTAGGCCAGGTAATGCACTGCAAGGCAAGGCAAGGCCAGTCCAGGACAGGCAACAGAAGGCCAGGTAAGGCAAGGCAAGGAAACGCCAGGCCAGGGCAGGCCAGTCAAGGCAAATCAGTCCAAGGCAAGTCCCAGGACAGGCAATGCAAGGCCAGCAAAGGCAAGGCAAGGCCAGGCAAGGCAAGGCCAGTCCAGGACAGGAAATGCAAGGCCTGGTAAGGCCAGGTAAGCCAAGGCCAGGCCAGGCCATGAAGGCAGGTCCAGGCCAAGGCCAGGCCAGGCCAGGCAAGTCAAGGCAAGGCAAGGAAAGGCAAGGCAAGGCAAGGCAAGGCCAGCCAAGGCAAGGCAAGGCAAGGCAAGGCCCAGCTGGCAAGGAAAGGCAAGGCAAGGCACGGCTGGCAAGGAAAGGCAAGGCAAGGCACGTCTAGCAAGGGAAGGCAAGGCAATGCAAGGAGACCACAAGACAGGCGATGCTAGGCCAGGTAAGGCCAGGTAAGGGAATGCAAGGCACGGCCAGGCCAGGCCAGGCAAGGCAAGGCCAGGTTAGGCCAGGTAAGTCAAGGCAAGGAAAGGCCAGGCAAGGCAAGGAGAGGCAATGGAAGGCAAGGCCAGGCAAGGCAAGGCCAGGCCAGGCCAGGCAAGGCAAGGGCAGGCAAGGCAAGTCAGTGCAAGGCAAGGCAAGGGAATGCAAGGAAAGGCAAGTGAAGGTAAGGTCAGGCCAAGCTATGCAAGGGAAGTCCAGACCAGGCCAGGCAAGGCAAGGCCAGTCCAAGACTGACCAGTCCATGCAAGGCAAGGTAAGGCCAGGTAAGGCCAGGTCAGGCAAGGCCAGGGAAGGCAAGCAAGGCAAGGCAAGGCAAGGCAACGGAAGACACGGCAAGGCCAGGCAATGCAAGGTAAGGCTAGGCAAGGCAAGGCCAGTCCAGGACTGGCCAGTCCATGCAAGGCCAGGTAAGGTCAGGTCAGACAAGGTCAGGGTAAGACAAGGTAAGGCCAGGTAAGGCCAGGTCAGGCAAGGGAAGGAAAGGCCAGGAAGGCAAGGCAAGACAAGTCAAGGTAAGGGAAGGCAAGGCCAGGCCAGGCCATGAAGGCAAGGCCCGGCCAGGCCAGGCAAGGCAAGGCAAGGCCAGGCAAGGCAAGGTAACGCTAGTCAAGGCAAGGCCAGTCCAGGACTGGCCAGTCCATGCAAGGCCAGGTAAAGACAGTGTAAGGCAAGGTAAGGCAAGGCAAGGCAAGGCAAGGCCCATACAGTAGTAGCAGTGCAGGACAGGTAAGGGCAGGTAATGCAAGGCCAGGACAGGTAAGGCCAGGCAAGGGCAGGTAAGGTCAGCCCAATCAAGGCCAGCCAGGGCAAGGCTAGGCCAGGTTAGGCCATGCAAGGAAAGGCTAGGCAAGGAAAGGCAAGGCCAGGCGATGCCAGTCTTGGTCAGGCTATGCAAGGACAGGAAAGGACAGGGGAGTCAAGGCCAGGCCAGGCCAGGCAAGGCCAGGCCAGGCCAGGCAAGGCCAGGGAATTCAAGGCCAGGCCAGGCCATGACAGGCCAGGCCAGGCAAGGGAATTCAAAGCAAGGCAAGGCTAGGTAAGGCAAGACAATACAAGGCATAGCAAGTCCAGGACAGGCAATGGAAGGCCAGCTAAGGCCAGGCAAGGCCAGGCAAGCAAGGCAATACAAGGGGGTGAGTTAAAACAAGGTGAGGCAATGCCAGGCCCGGCAAGACAAGGCAAGGCAAAGAAAAGCAAGGCAAGGAAAGGCAAGGCCAGGCAAAGGAAGGCAAGGCAAGGTGAGGGCAGTCCAGGACAGGCAATGCAAGGCCAGGTAAGGCCTGGTAAGGCAAAGCAAGTGAAGGCAAGTGAAGGCAAGTCAAGGCAAGGCAAGTCCAGGACAGGGAATGAAAGGGCAGGTAATGCAATGCCAGGTAAGGCCAGGCTAGGCAATTCAAGGAAAGGGAAGGCCAGGCCAGGCCAGGCAAGGCAAGGCCACTCCAGGACAGTCAATGCTATGCTAGGTAAGGTAGGTAAGGCTATGTAAGGCAATGCCAGGAAAGGCAAGGCAAGGCAAGGCAAGGCAATGCCAGCGAAGGCCAGGCAAGGCCAGACAATACAAGGCAAGTTAAAACAAGGCAAGTTAAGGCCAGCAGAGGCAATGCCAGGTCAGGCAAGGCAAGGCAAGACAAGGCCAGGACAAACCAGGACAGACCAGGCCAGGCAAGGCCAGGAAAACCAAGGCAAAGCAAAGCAAGGCAAGGCAAGGCCAGTCCCGGACAGGCAATGCAAGGCCAGGTAAAGCCAGGAAAGGCAAAGCAAGGCAAGGCAAGGCAAGACAAGGCAAGGCCAGGCAAGGCCAGGCAAGGCCAGGCAAGGCCAGGTAAGGCAAGGTAAGCCCAGGCCAAGCCAGGCCATGAAGTCAAGGCCAGGCCAGGCAAGGCAAGGCCATGCAAGGCAAGGTAAGGCTAGGCAAGGCAAGGCAAGGCAAGGCAATGCAAGACAAGGCAAGGCTAGTGAAGGCAAGGCAAGGCAAGGTAATACAAGGGAAGTCCAGGACAGTCAATGCAATGCCAGGTAAGGCCAGGCAAGGCCAGACCAACCAGGCCTGCCCAGTTCATATAAAACCAGGCCAGGCCAGGCCAGGCCAGGCAAGGCAAGGCAATGCCAGGCAAGGCAAGGTAAGGCTAGGGAAGGACAGGCCAGGCAACCAAGGCAAGGCAAGGCGAGGCAAGGCTAGAGAAAGCAAGGCTGTTAGCGGCGAGGAGAAGCAAGACACGCCAACCCAATATGGGTGATAAGCAAGCTTCTACTTTATTTGTGGCGCACATCGCTTATATCCGCGTGGTGTTAGCCATGCCTACTAGTCACAACATTATTGGTTAGTTCTACATGGATTCTTTTACATTCTCCTCCCACGTCCGGTTTCTGGTTACCTGTGAGGCCTACACTTTGCTTTGCTTGCACAAGGCCTCTAAGGATGCATGGCCTTGCTCTTGGAGCCATTCTGCAACACCTGACCTGGCCTTCCCTGGCCTTACCTAGCCTTACCTGGCCTTGCATGGACTGGCAAGTCCTGGACTGGTCTTGCCTTGCCTAGCCTTACCTTGCCTTGTCTGGTTTTTTCTTCTCTAGTCTTACATTGCCTAGCCTGCCCTTTCCTTCCCTTACTTTGCCTGGCCTGGCCTGGCCTGGCCTTGCATTGCCTGGTGTGGCCTGGCAGCGCCTGGCTTGCCTGGCCTTTCATTTTCTTGCCTTGCTTTTTCTGGCCTTGCCTTGCCTTGCCTTGCCTTGCCCTGCCCTGCCCTGCCCTGCCTGGCCTTGCCTTGCCTTGCCTTGCCTTGCCTTCCTTGCCTTGCCCTGCCCTGACTTGCCCTGCCTTGCCCTGCCTTGCCTTGCCTTGCCTCGCCTCTCATTTCCTTGGCTTGGCTTGCCTTGCCTTGCCTCTCATTTCCTTTACTGGCCTGGCCTGGCCTGGCCTGGCGTTGGCTGGCCTTGTCTGTCCTGATATTACCTATCCTTACCTGGCCTTACCTGGTCTTATCTGGCATTGCAATGCCTGTCCTGGCATGTCCTGGAGTGGCCTTGCACTGCCTTGCATTGCCGTGCCTTGCCTGGCCTTGATTTGCCTAGACTCACCTGGCCTTCCCTGGCCTGGCCTGGCCTGCCCTTAACTGGACTGTCCTAGCTTGCCTGGCCTGGCCTTGCCTTGCCTGTCCTAGCCTTGCCTGGCCAGTCCTGCACAGGCCTTGCCTTGCTATCCTTACCTTGCCTTGCATGGCCTTGCCTTGCCTTGCCTGGCCTGGCCTTGCCTTGCATTGCCCTGATTTTGTATGACCTGGCCCAGCCTGGCCTTACCAGGCCTTCCATTGCCTGTCTTGGACTTGCTTTACCTTGTGTTGCCTTGCCTTGTCTAGCCTTGCCTTGCCTTGCCTAGCCTTGCCTTGCCTTGCCTTGGTTGCCTGGCCTGTCCTTCCCTAGCCTTACCTTGCCTTGCCTGGCATTGCCTTGCCTAGCCTTGCCTGGCCCGGCCTGGCCTGGCCTTGCCTTCATGGCCTGGCCTAGCCTGGGCATGCCTTGCCTTGCCTGGCCTTGCCTTTCCCTGTATTGCCTTGCCTTGTTTTGCCTTACCTTGCCCTGCCTTGCCTGTCTGGCCAGGCCTGGCCTGGACTTGCCTTGCCTTGCCTTGCCTGGCCTGGCCATGCCACGCCTCACCTTGCCTGGTCTTGCATGGCCTGGCCTGGCCTTGCCTTGCCTTGCCTTGCCTTGCCATGTCTTGCCTTGCCTTGTTTTGCCTTGCCTTGCCCTGCCTTGCCTGGCCATGCCTGCCTGGCCAGGTCCTTCCCATTGCTTCTCCTGGCCATGCCTTGCCTTGTCTGGCCTGTCCTTGCCTTGCCTTGCCTTGCCTTCCCTTGTATTGCATTGCCTTGCTTGGCCTTGCCTTTCCCTGTATTGCCTTGCCTTGTTTTGCCTTGCCTTGCCCTGCCTTGCCTGGCCTTGCCTTGCCTTGCCTGGCATTGCTTCTCCTGGCCATGCCTTGCCTTGTCTGGCCTGTCCTTCCCATGCCTTGCCTTCCCTTGTATTGCATTGCCTTGCTTGGCCTTGCCTTTCCCTGTATTGCCTTGCCTTGCCCTGCCTTGCCTGGCCTTGCCTTGCCTTGCCTGGCATTGCTTCTCCTGGCCATGCCTTGCCTTGTCTGGCCTCGCCTGGCTAAGCTTGCCTTGCCTTCCCTTGTATTGCATTGCCTTGCCTGGCCTTGCCTGTCCTGGCCTGGTTTTATATGAACTGGGCAGGCCTGTTTGGTCTGGCCTTGCCTGGCCTTACCTGGCTTGCATTGACTGTCCTGGACTTGCCTTGTATTACCTTGCCTTGCCTTGCCTTGACTAGCCTTGCCTTGCCTTGACTAGCCTTGCCTTGCCTTGCATTGATATGACTTGCCTTGCCTTGCCTAGCTTTGCCTTGCCTTGCCCTGCTGGCCTTCTCTGGCCTTGCCTGACCTGGCCTTACCTGGTCTGGCCTGGCCTTACCTTGTCTTACCTGGCCTTGCATATACTGTCCAGTCCTGGACTGGCCTTGCCTTGCCTTGCCTTGCTGGCCTTACTTTTCCTTGCCTGACCTGGCCTTACATGGCCTTACCTGCCTTCCCTGACCTTGCATGCACTGGCCAGTCCTGGACTAGCCTTGCCTTGCCTAGCCTTACCTTGCCTTTCATGGCCTTACTTTTCCTTGCCTGACCTGGCCCTGCCTTGCCTGGCCTTCCCTGACCTTGCATGCACTGGCCAGTCCTGGACTGGCCTTGCCTTGCCTAGCCTTACCTTGCCTTGCATGGCCTTGCCTTGCCTTGCCTGGCCTGGCCTTGCCTTCATGGCCTGGCCTGACCTGGCCTTACCTTGCCTTTCCTGGCCTTGCCTGGCCTTACCTTAACCTGTATTGCCTTGCTTTGCCCTGCCTTGCCTAGCCTTGCCTGGCATGGCCTTGCCTGGCCTGGCCTTGCCTTGTCTGGCCTGGCCTGGCCTTGCCAAGCCTGGCCTGGTTTGGCCTGGACTGGCCTTGCCTTCCGTGTCCTTTTCTAGTCTTGCACTGCTTTGATTGGCCTGGCCTGGCCTGGCCTTGACCTGCTTGGCCTTGCCTGGCCTGGTATTGCCTTGCCTATCCTTACGTTGCCTTTCCTTGCCTTGCCTGGCCTGTCCTGGCCTTGCCTTCATGGCCTGGCCTGGCGTGGCCTGGCCTTCCCTTTCCTTGCCTTGTCTTGCCTTTCCTTGCCTGGCCTTTCCATGCCTTGCCTGACCTGGCCTTAACAGGCCTTGCATTGCCTGTCCTAGACTTGTATTGCCTTGCATTAACTTACCTGGCCTTACCTGGCCTAGCATTGCCTGTCCTGGACTTACCTTGCCTTGCATTGCCTTGCCTTGCCTAGCCTTGCCTTGCTTTGAATTGCCTTGCCTGGTCTAGCCTTGCCTGGCCTGGCCTGGCCTTGACCTGCTTGGCCTTGCCTGGCCTGGCCTTGCCTGGCCTTGCCTTGCCTTGCTTTTCCCTGCCTAGCCTTTCCTTGCATTGCCTAGCCTGGACTGGCCTTGACCTGGCTGGCCTTGATTGGCCTGAGCTTTAGTGGCCAGGCCTGGCCTTGCCTGGCCAGGCCTTGCCTTACTTGGTCTTACCTCTCCTGGGCTTGCCTTACCTGTCCTGAACTGCAGCTACTGTATGGGCCTTGCCTTGCCTTACCTTGCCTTACCTTGTCTTACATGGCCTTTACCTGGCCTTGCATGGACTGGCCAGTCCTGGACTGGCCTGGCGTTGCCTAGACTTACCTTGTCATGCCTGGCCTTGCCTTGCCTTGCCTGGCCTGGCCTTGCCTTGCCTGGCTGGGCCTTGCCTTCCTGGCCTGGCCTGGCCTGGCCTTGCCTTGCCTTGCATTGACTTGTCTTGCCTTGCCTTGCCTTGCCTGGCTTTTTTTTTCCTTGCCTTACCTGGCCTTATCTGGACTTGTGTTGCCTGTCCTGGACTGGCCTTGCCTTACCTGGCCCTACCTGGCCTAGCATTCACTGTCCTGGAGTGGCCTTGCATTGCTTTGCCTTGCCTTGCATTGCCTTGCCTTGCTTTGCCTTACTTAGCGGGCCTTACCTGGCCTTGCATTACCTGTCCTAGACAGTCCTTGCCTTGCCTTGCCTTGTGTTCCCTCGCCTTGCCTTGCCTGGCCTAGCCTTCCTTGCCTTGCCTTGACTTTCCTGTCCCTTCCTGGCCTTGCCTGGTCTAGCCTTGCCTTGCCTGGCATTGCCTGGCCTTGCCTTGCCTAGCCTTGCCATGCATTGCCTTGCCTTATTTTGCTTTACCAGGCCTTAACTGGCCTTCCATTACCTGTCCTAGACTATTCTTTCTTGCATTGCCTTGCCTTGCCTTGTATTGCCTTTCCTTGCCTTGCCTGGCCTGGCCTAGCCTGGCCTGGCCTGGCCTTGACTGGCCTTACCTGGACTTGCATTGGACGTTCAGCACTTGACTTGCCTTTCCTTGCCTTGCCTTGCTTTCCCTCGCCTTTCCTTGACTTGACTTGCCTCTCCTTGCTTTCCTTGCCTTTCCTTGCCTTGCCTTGTATTACCTTGCCTTGCCTTGCCTGGCCTGGCATGGCCTGGTTTTGTATGATTTGGCCTAGCCTGGCCTGGCCTTGCCTTTCCTGTCCTGGACTTGCCTTGCCTTGATTGCCTTTGCGTTGAATGGCTTGGCCTGGCCTGGCTGTATCTGGCCTGGCTGTACCTGGCCTAGCCTGGCCTGGCATTACAAATCCTGAACTTCTCTGGCCTTGCCTGTCCTGGCTTTGCCTGTCCTTGCCTTTCGTGTCCTTGCCTGGCTTGCCTTGCTTTGCCTTGCCTTGCCTTGCCTGCCTTGCCTGGCTTAACCTGGCCTTGCATTGCCTGTCCGGGACTGGCCTTGCCTTGTCTTGCTTTGCTTTGCCTTGCTTTGCTTTGCCTTGCTTTTCCTGGCCTTGCCTGGCCTGCTCTGTCCTGGTTTGTCCTGGCCTTGCCTTGCCTGGTCTGTCCTGGCTTGTCCTAGCCTTGCCTTGCCTTGCCTTGCCTGGCCTTGCATTGCCCTGATTTTGTATGACCTGGCCCGGCCTGGCCTTACCAGGCATTCCATTGCCTGTCCTGGACTTGCTTTACCTTGTGTTGCCTTGCCTTGTCTAGCCTTGCCTTGCCTTGCCTTGCCTAGCCTTACCTTGCTGTGCCTTGCCTAGCCTTACCTTGCCTTGCCTTGCCTACACTTACCTTGCCTTGCCTGGCCTTGCCTTGTCTGGCCTGGCCTTGCCTTCCCTTGCCTTGCCTTCCTTTTCCTTGCCTTGCCTTGTCTTGCCTTGCCTGGCCTAGCCTTACCTGGCCTTGCATTGCCTATCCTGGACTTGCCTTGCTTTCCCTTTCCTTGCATAGCCTTGCCTTGCCTTGCCTTGTCTTGACTTGCCTTGACTTGAATTGCCTTGCATGACCTGGCCTGGCCTTGCCTTGCCTTGTTTTAACTCCCCTTGCCTTGTATTGCCTTGCCTTGCCTGGCCTTGCCTGGCCTTAGCTGGCCTTGCATTGCCTGTCCTGGACTTGCTATGCCTTGCATTGTCTTGCCTTACCTAGCCTTGCCTTGCCTTGCCTGGCCTTTCCTTGCCTTGACTTACCTGGCCTAACCTGGCCTTGCCTTGCCTGGCCTGGACTGGCCGTGCCTTGTATTCCCTTACCTGGCCTTACCTGGCCTAGCATCGCCTGTCCTGTGGTCTCCTTGCATTGCCTTGCCTTCCATTGCTAGATGTGCCTTGCCTTGCCTTCCGTTGCTAGACGTGCCTTGCCTTGCCTTTCCTTGCCAGCTGTGCCTTGCCTTGCCTTGTTTTAACTCCCCTTGCCTTGTATTGCTTTGCCTTTCCTGGCCTTGCCTGGCCTTACCTGGCCTTGCATTGCCTGTCCTGGACTTGCTATGCCTTGCGTTGTCTTGCCTTACCTAGCCTTGCCTTGCTTTGAATTGCCTTGCCTGGCCTGGCCTGTCATGTCCTGGCCTGGCCTTGAATTCCCTGGCCTTGCTTGGCCTATCCTTGCCTGGCCTGGCCTTGCCTAAACTGTCCTTTCCTGTCCTTACATTGCCATGATTGGCCTATCCTGGCCTCTCCTGGCCTGACCTTGCTTGGCCTGGCCTTTACCTGCTTGGCTGTGCCTGGCCTGGCCTTACCTGGCCGTGCTTGGTATAACCTGACCAAGACTGGCATGGCCTGGTCTTGCCTTTCCTTGCCTAGCCCTGCCTTGCATGGCCTAACCTGGCCTGGCCTTGCCCTGGCTGGCCTTGATTGGCCTGAGCTTGCCTGCCCTTGCCTGCCCTTACCTGTCCTGTGCTGCTACTACTGTATGGGCCTTGCCTTGCCTTACCTGTCCTTTACCTGTCCTTGCATGGACTGGCCAGTCCTGGACTAGCCTTGCCTGGCCTGGTCTGGTCTTCCCTTGCATGGCTTGGCCTGGCCTGGCCTTCTCTTGCCTTGCCTTGTCTTCCCTTGCCTTGCCGGGCCATGCCTTCCCTTGCCTTGCCTTTCTTGCCTTGCCTTGCCTGGCCTTTCCTTGCCTTGACTTACCTGGCCTAACCTGGCCTTGGGTTGCCTGCCCTTGACTGGCCGTGCCTTGCATTGCTTTACCCTGACTTACCTGGCCTAGCATTGCCTGTCCTGGAGTGGCCTTGCCTTGCCTTGCCTCGCCTCGGCTGGCATGGCATGGCATGGCCTGACCTGGCCTGGTCTTCCCTGGCCCTGCCTGGCCTTTTCTGGCCTGACCTGGTTTTGCTTTCCCTGTGATTTACTGGCCTTGTATTGCCTTTATTAGCCTGGCCTGGCCTGGTCTGGACCTGACCTGCTTGGCCTTGCCTGGCCTTTCCTTACCTAGCCTTACCTGGCCTTGCATGGCCTGTCTAGACCTGGACTAGCCTTGCCTTGCCTAGCCTTACCTTGCCTTAACTGTCCTTGCCTTCCCTTGACTGACCCGGGCTGGCCTTCCCTTCATGGGCCTTGCCTTCCCTTACCTTCTCTTGCCTTGCCTCTCCTGGCCTGGTCTCGCCTGTCTCTCCTGCCCTAACCCTAACCCTAACCCTTGCCTTGCCTCAATCTCCCCTCTATGTCACGTTAAAGCCATCCCCCTTGTCCCATCCCCACAGGCCCTTGCTCTCCCCACAAGAAATGAGGGCAGATCCCAGGATCATCCCTCGGAAGCCGCAGCGCTCCGCTGCCGGCTCAGCCAGCCCAACTCACACACCGAGTCCAAAGCAGCCACTCTGGGGAAGTCTCTTGAGGTGTTCTGGCAACTCCTACAGCACCCCAAGATCGCCATCGCCACCCACCTCGTTGCACGCTCCTCTGTCCACAGGCGCCACCGGCTCCGAGACACCAAGACAGGAACCACCAGAGGAGCTGCTCTTGCCTCCTCCACCGGTAGCTTGTGTTCCGTGGGGCAGCTGTCGTCTCCAGTGCCTCCTCTGAAGGGTTCCATGGGGTTCTGTGACCTCACGCACCTGAACAAGGGGAGTTCCAGAATCAGCCACCCCTGTGGTCTCCATGTCCCCAAGGTCATTGTGATGCAGGAGCTCTGACTGGGTCCATGGGGTGCTCTGGAGGTGCTGCAGGCATTCTCTGGGATTCTCTAGGGGTATCCCCAGGATGCCCTGGGAGTGCACAGAGACACAGGGCCGTGGAGCAAGCTGCTCTAGTGGAAGGTGTCCCTGCCCGTGCCTTTGGGGGTTGGAGCTGGGTGAGCTTTAAGGTCCCTTCCAGCCCACTCTGGGATTCCATGATTCTCTGCTGTGCCAATGTCGGTCCCTCTCCACTCCTCGTAGGTGGCCGTGACGCCCTGTTCCATGGCCCACGTTGAGCTGTGACCCCTCGCATGCTCCACCTCCGGACCAAAGGCACTGAGGAAGAGCAGCCCGTGAGGGACCTCCCCGAGCCGGCTGGGCAGAGGCTGGTCCCCCCGCAGCGACTCCCGGAGCACCCCTGGGTGCCCTCAGCTTCCAAAACGATGGGGGGGGAGGGTCCTCAATGAACACAACCTCCCATCCCCCACCCGGGGGTGTCGGGGGTGGGGATCTCCCCCCTCTTTATACCCGGGATGGGAGAGGGGAGGATAAAGGGGGGGGGGGGGGGGGTCGATCCGAAGCCTTATGACACCGATGAGGGGGGGGGGGGGGGAAGGGGAGGGAAGGTGGGAGGCGTCACCTTAAGAATGTATAAAACGGCTCGTGTCCCCATTTAACCCCGTCCCGGCTGCCCCCCATGGGGCTGAATATGGGGCTTTTCCTTGCCCCTGCCTCCCCATTTGTCCCCTCTTCTCCTGCCCCCCTTATGCCCCCCCATTCCCCCTCCCCTTTTTTCCCACCCCCATTCCCCACATTCCTGCCATTTCTCCCCCTCTCCCTCCATCCCTCTCCATTTCTCATCCCACCGTTACCCCCCCCTTATTTACATGCAATTAGCATAGGACCTGCTTTGCTCACACGCAGTTCATGTATGGTTGAACTTATTTAAATGTTACTAACACAGACACTTCCTTATTTACATGTTATTAATGGAGGGCCTACTTAATTTGCATCCTTTTAGTGGAGGACCTGCTTTATTTACATGTCATTAACATGGAGCCACTCGTATTTGCATGTTCTTACTGTAGGACCTCCTGTATTTACATGGTGCTGTGCCAGGACCCTCGAGGCACTGCTGGACCCGAATGGACAGCGCCTGCAGCTGGGGGAGGAGCTCGGCCATGGCCACGCCCTCCGCGGGTGCTGCAAATGGACGGGGTCAGCGCAGGCCACACCCTCACCCCCCAGCTCGTCCCCCTCACTCACCGCGGGGTGGGCGGGGCTTCTCGGGTCCCGCCCCTTGCGCTGACCACGCCCCTTGTGCTGACCTCACCTCCTGCAGCTGCTCCAGCTCCCCCTGCAGCTCTGCCACCATGAACAGCGCCCCCTGTGCGGGCTGAGGCACAAACACCCCTGAGCAACGGCCCCGTTGCCTTCCCCCCTTTATGTCCCCTCCTTCCATTGCCCCGCCCCCCTTTATGTCCCCTTCTCGCATTGCCCTTCCCCCTTTATGGCCTTCCCCCTCTTTATGACCCCTGCCCCCTCTATGGCCCCTCCTTCCAATTCCCCTCCCCCTCTATGGCCCCTCCTTCCAATTCCCCTCCCCCTTTATGGCCCCTCCCCCACCTCACTCTCTGCCATTCCTAGGGCACATCTGATTGGCTGCAGTGGGCTGTGGGCGAGGCTAGAGGGAGAATGGAGGGGTCAGCACAGCCCTTCCCCCTCCTCCCCCACCACCCCCCCCCCCCCCCCCCCCAATTCACTCACCTCGGGGGGAGGGGCACTCTCTCCTTTCCCAGCATGCTCAGCGCTACCTGCAGCCGCTGCCCTTCCCCCTGCAGCCCTGGGGGGAGCCGCACAGCTCCTCGGGCCTGAAAGGGGCGTGGCCAAAGCTCTGAGGCCTCGCCCACTCACCATTAAGCCCCGCCCCACTTCCCTCCCCCTCGTTCCTCACCTGGGCCTGCAGGGGGCACAGCTGAGCCCGGAGCTTCTCATTGGATGGGGCCAGAGCCCGGAGCTGGATCCAGCAGCGGGACTGGAAGGGGTGGAGAGGGGGGACACAAGGAAATGAGGGACCCCAAAGCCATGGGAGGGACCCAAATACCCCCTCAAGACCCCCAAACACCTTAAATATCGCCCCATATTTCTCCCCAAAACCTCTCCCTTCACCCCAAACCAATCCAGAACCCCAGATCTCCCTCCCAGCAATGCTGAATCCCCCAAATCCCCCCTAAAGCCCCAAACTCCCCCAGATCATCCCCTATAGACCCAAAATCCCCCTCCAGGACCCCCAGATATCCCTCATCCCTCCCAAAAAGTGGAGCTGGGACCCTTTAGGGACCCCAACCCCTCCCCATAACCATCAAATTCCACTTCCCAGACCCCCCCAAGCCCATCAGGACCCCCCCAAATCCCCACATTCCCCCGTTGGCACCCACCAGCCGCTGCTTCCCCTCCTGCAGCTGCCTCCTCAGTGGCCCCAGGGCAGCTTCTGGGGAGTCCATGGGGCTGCCCCGTAGATCCTGGACCTGCTGGATCAGGGCCTCCTGAGCCCCTGAGAGCCCCGCGGCCTCCAGCATCAACCTGGGGGGCAACTGGGCCCCAAAGCCAAATGTTGAGGGGAGTTTGGGAGGCCGAAAGGGGTTCAAGAACCCTTTTTGGGGGGGAATGGGACCATAAAAGGACTGCAGGGACCATGGAGGAATTGGGGGCACCCCAAAAGGTCCCAGCACTGGGTTTAGGGAGAATCTGGGGGGGCTTTAAGGACCCCTATGAGCCCAGCACCCACTTCAGAAGGAAACCCAGTAGGGTTTAAAGTACAGAGAGGGTCCCTAAAGGGTTCTGAGGTTCAGGAGTGGGGAGGAAAAGGTCATGGGGGAGGGCCCAGGGGCAGTTTTGGGGTGGAGGGGGGGAAACCAGGCTGCAGGACACATTCAGGGGGTCCTTGAGAGGGTTTTGGGTGCATGAGGGACTCCACAGGGAGGTTTTGGGGTGCAGGGCGGTTGTTTTGCGGTGCCGTGTGGGTTCTGGGGTGCATGGGGGTGGTTTTAGGATGCAGGGGGTGTGTTTTGAGGTGCAGGGGATAAGGTTTTGGGGTGCAGAGGAGATGGTTTGAAATGTAGTGGATTGTTTTTGGGTGCAGGGGGGATGGTTTTGGGGCGCAGAGGGGGTGTTTTCAGATGCAGGGGGTGTGCTTTGGGGTGCAGGGGGAATGGTTTTGAGTGCAAGTGGGTGGTTTGGGGTGCAGAGGGGTGGTTTTGGGGTTCAGGGAGGTGTTTTGGGGTGCAGGGTTTTACCTGGCAGCCTGCTGGGCTTTGGGGTCCCCCTCCAGGTGCTGCTGGATCTCCTCCTGCAGCTGGAGGAGCCGGAGCCTCAGGGGGGACAGGCGGGAGGCCAAGGAGTGGATGAGGTCCCAGAGTCCCCCCACATCCACCCAGCAGTCCTGGGAGGTGCAAAGGGGGAACCCACATCAATGGGGAGCTCCGAGCCCTAAAGCACCCCCAAATGTGCCCCTCAAGTCCCCCCATTTACCTGGATGAGGGTCTTCATAGGGGGCTGAGCATCAGGGTCAGGGTTGGGGTCAAGGTCAGGGCTGATTTTGGGGTATCCCTTCCTGCAATGGAACAACGGGGAATGGGGGGGAGGACGCAACCCCGCCCCTCTGTTGGCTCCACCCACCGGTAGCCCCGCCCCTTCCCTAGTGCCCTGGGGCCACACCCTCAGAACCTTATAAGGGAAGTCCTGCCCCCTTTAAGCCGCACCCCCAGCAGCCCACTGGCTCTGCCCCTTCCCCAAGCTCCACCCCCTCCCAAAGCCCCATTTCTTAAGTCCCTCCCCTCTCCTAAGCTCCTCCCCCTAAGCCCCACCCCTCATAAGCTCCTCCAGGGCCTCCTCCGGCAGCTTGCACACGGCCTGGGGGTGGGGTGGGAAGGTGGGGGCCGGGCAATGGGGGCGTGGCCACGCACAGACCCCTCCCCCGTCCATAAGCCCCTCCTCCTTCCCAATAAGCCCCGCCCCTTCTTACCGCCAATTTCGACGTTAGTCCCACCTTTGGCCCCGGCTCCCTGCAAGCGCAGAGCATCATGGGAATGCTGCCCCCCGCCTCCATTGGGATACCCATGGGGAAGCCCCGCCCACTCCTCGCTTACGGGTGGGCGGAGCTTATCTGGGCCCCCTCCCTCCGCAGCCCCTCCTGCGCCGCCTCCACCCCCAGGGCGCGAAGCTCCGACCCTCGGCGACGCTCCGCCCCCTGGCTGTTAAGCTCCGCCCCCAGTGCCTCTTCTACAAGGAAACAAAGGGGGCAGAGCCTCAGGTCAGGTGACCGGTAGCCACGCCCCTTTACCCCCCATCCCACCCCACAGTCAACTCACCCAGCTCCAGCACCGCTGCCCCGGCCTCGCCCACGGCCCCGCCCATCACTTTAAGCTCC
>NW_026636002.1:0-2115 GCF_028554395.1 Pezoporus wallicus
TCCATGTCTCCATGCTCTCCATGTCTCCATGTCTCCATGTCTCCATGCTCTCCATGTCTCCATGTTCTCCATGTCTCCATGCTCTCCATGTCTCCATGTTCTCCATGTCTCCATGCTCTCCATGTCTCCATGTCTCCATGTCTCCATGTCTCCATGTCTCCATGTCTCCATGTCTCCATGTCTCCATGTCTCCATGCTCTCCATGCTCTCCATGTCTCCATGTCTCCATGTCTCCATGTCTCCATGCTCTCCATGTCTCCATGTCTCCATGTCTCCATGTCTCCATGTCTCCATGCTCTCCATGTCTCCATGTCTCCATGTCTCCATGTTCTCCATGTCTCCATGCTCTCCATGTCTCCATGCTCTCCATGCTCTCCATGTCTCCATGCTCTCCATGCTCTCCATGTCTCCATGTCTCCATGTCTCCATGCTCTCCATGTCTCCATGTTCTCCATGTCTCCATGCTCTCCATGTCTCCATGCTCTCTTCTCCATGTCTCCATGCTTCCATCTCTCCATGTCTCCATGTCTCCATGCTCTCCATGTCTCCATGCTCTCCATGCTCTCCATGTCTCCATGCTCTCCATGTCTCCATGTCTCCATGCTCTCCATGTCTCCATGTCTCCATGCTCTCCATGCTCTCCATGCTCTCCATGTCTCCATGCTCTCCATGTCTCCATGCTCTCCATGTCTCCATGCTCTCCATGTCTCCATGCTCTCCTCTCCATGCTCTCCATGTCTCCATGTCTCCATGCTCTCCATGTCTCCATGTCTCCATGCTCTCCATGTCTCCCTGTCTCCATGTCTCCATGTCTCCATGCTCTCCATGCTCTCCATGTCTCCATGTCTCCATGCTCTCCATGTCTCCATGTTCTCCATGTCTCCATGCTCTCCATGTCTCCATGTCTCCATGTCTCCATGCTCTCCATGTCTCCATGTCTCCATGTCTCCATGTCTCCATGCTCTCCATGTCTCCATGCTCTCCATGTCTCCATGCTCTCCATGTCTCTGTCTCCATGTCTCCATGTCTCCATGCTCTCCATGTCTCCATGCTCTCCATGTCTCCATGCTCTCCATGTCTCTGTCTCCATGCTCTCCATGTCTCCATGCTCTCCATGCTCTCCATGTCTCCATGCTCTCCATGTCTCCATGTCTCCATGTCTCCATGTCTCCATGTCTCCATGCTCTCCATGTCTCCATGCTCTCCATGTCTCCATGCTCTCCATGCTCTCCATGTCTCCATGTCTCCATGCTCTCCATGTCTCCATGCTCTCCATGTCTCCATGTCTCCATGCTCTCCATGTCTCCATGTCTCCATGTCTCCATGCTCTCCTCTCCATGCTCTCCATGTCTCCATGTCTCCATGTCTCCATGTCTCCATGTCTCCATGTCTCCATGCTCTCCATGCACTCCATGTCTCCATGCTCTCCATGTCTCCATGTCTCCATGTCTCCATGCTCTCCATGTCTCCATGCTCTCCAGGCTCTCCATGTCTCCATGTCTCCATGCTCTCCATGTCTCCATGTCTCCATGCTCTCCATGTCTCCATGTCTCCATGCTCTCCAGGTCTCCATGTCTCCATGTCTCCATGTCTCCATGTCTCCATGTCTCCATGCTCTCCATGCTCTCCATGCTCTCCATGTCTCCATGTCTCCATGTCTCCATGCTCTCCATGCTCTCCATTGTCTCCATGTCTCCATGTCTCCATGCTCTCCATGTCTCCATGTCTCCATGCTCTCCATGTCTCCATGCTCTCCATGTCTCCATGTCTCCATGCTCTCCATGTCTCCATGTCTCCATGCTCTCCATGTCTCCGTGCTCTCCATGTCTCCATGTCTCCATGCTCTCCATGCTCTCCATGTCTCCATGTCTCCATGCTCTCCATGCTCCCCCTTATCCCCGTTCTCATCCCCGTTATCCCGTTCCCGTTATCCCATTATTCCCTTTCCCATTATCCCGTTATCCCCGTTCCCGTTATCCTGGTCCTGTTATCCCGTTCCCGTTATCCCGTTCACGTTATCCCATTATTCCCGTTCCCGTTATCCCCGTTCTCATCCCCGTTCTCATCCCCATTATTCCCGTTATCCCCGTTCCCGTTATCCCATTATTCCCGTTA
>NW_026636003.1:0-208 GCF_028554395.1 Pezoporus wallicus
CTGGGCAGCTGAGACCACCTGAGAATTTGTATTCAAATGGACTTTTAGGTATGAAACCGAGGAGAGACTGCAATGATGGTGACCCCGTTGCAAAGCTGCTTGTGTGCTGAAGAAGCAGAGCACTAGCTTTCCCTGCTGCTCCTTCTGCCGTGTGAGCAGATGCCACTGTTCATTCTGTGCTGACTGTGTTCCTGCACAGCAGAGAGCA
>NW_026636004.1:0-2092 GCF_028554395.1 Pezoporus wallicus
ATTCCCCCACCATTCCCCCACCATTCCCCACCATTCCCCCACCATTCCCCCACCATTCCCCCACCATTCCCCCCCACCATTCCCCCACCATTCCCCACCATTCCCCACCATTCCCCCCCACACCATTCCCCACCATTCCCCACCATTCCCCACCATTCCCCACCATTCCCCCACCATTCCCCACCCTTCCCCCACCATTCCCCCACCATTCCCCCACCATTCCCCACCATTCCCCCACCATTCCCCATCATTCCCCCACCATTCCCCACCATTCCCCCACCATTCCCCCACCATTCCCCACCATTCCCCCACCATTCCATTCCCCCACCATTCCCCCACCATTCCCCCACCATTCCCCCACCATTCCCCCATCATTACCCCATTCCCCCCCCACCATTCCCCCCATTATTCCCCCCCCATTATTCCCCCCCGTTCCCCCTCACCCCCTCCTGCCGCTCTCCATCCCCACGGCTCAGCAGCACCCTGCACTCCCTGAAGCCTCCTCTCTTCCTCCTCTCCTCCTCCTCCTCCTCCTCCTCCTCCTCCTGTCCCCGTCCCCCCCCGTCCCCTTGGTCCGCTCCAGCCGCGCTAACGCTGGGCACTGCGGCCAAGGACGATGCCAAGTGCGGCCACGGGGGGGGGGGGCCCCGGCAGCGCAGCACCAGCAGGAAGCGCACGGTCTCCCCCAGGAAGAGGTGGTTCCGGCGGGGAAGGCGCCGGTACCGGCCCGGTTCGCTTGAAAGCAGCTCCCGGGGACCCAGGGGAACGGCGGGGAAGTACATGGAGTAATCGCATTGGGACTCCATGGGGAACAAGGGGGGGGACAACGGGGAGAACAATGGGGAGAACAATGGGGATAACGGGGATAACAATGGGGATAACGGGGAGAATGGGAGGGAGAACGGGAGGGATAACAATGGGGATAACGGGGAGAACAATGGGGATAACGGGGAGAACAATGGGGATAACGGGGAGAACAATGGGGATAACGGTGGGGAGAACGGGAGGGATAACGATGGGGAGAACGATGGGGATAACGGGGAGAACGATGGGGATAACGGGAGGGAGAACGGGGAGCGCAATAGGGATAACGGGGATAACAATGGGGATAACGATGGGGAGAACGGGAGGGAGAACGGGAGGGATAACAATGGGGATAACGGGGAAAACGACGGGGATAACGATGGGGAGAACGGGAGGGATAACGGGGATAACGATGGGGATAACGGGGATAACGATGGGGATAACGGGGATAACAATGGGGAGAATGGGAGGGAGAACGGGGATAACGATGGGGAGAACGGGGAGAGCAATAGGGATGATGGTGGGGATAACGGGAGGGATAACGATAGGGAGAACAGGAGGGATAACAATAGGGATAACGGGGATAACGATAGGGATAACGGTGGGGATAACGATAGGGATAACGGGGAGAGCAATAGGGATAACGGGGATAACGATGGGGAGAACAAGAGGGAGAACGGGGATAACGATGGGGATAACAGGAGGGATAACAATAGGGATAACGGGGAGAGCAATAGGGATAACGGGGATAACGATGGGGAGAACAAGAGGGAGAACGGGGAGAACAATAGGGATAACGGTGGGGATAACGGGGAGAAGGATGGGGATAGGGATGGGGATAACGGGGAGAAGGATGGGGAGAAGGATGGGGAGAAGGATGGGGAGAAGGATGGGGAGAAGGATGGGGAGAAGGATGGGGAGAACGGGGATAGGGATAACAGCGGGGACAAGAAGAGGGATAGGGATGACAGGGATGGGATAACAACGGGAATAGGGATAACGGGGGGGTTAACAGGGGGGATAGGGATGAGGATAACGGGGGTAGGGATAACAACGGGAATAGGGGGGGATAACGGGAGGGATAACCGGGAACGGGAATGGGATAACGTCAGGGATAACCGGGAACGGGATAACGGGAGGGATAACCGGGAACGGGAATGGGATAACGGGAGGGATAACCGGGAACGGGAATGGGATAACGGGAGGGATAACCGGGAACGGGAATGGGATAACGGGAGGGATAACCGGGAACGGGAACGGGATAACGGGAGGGATAACCGGGAACGGG
>NW_026636005.1:0-2071 GCF_028554395.1 Pezoporus wallicus
CGGCCGCTTCCCACCCCCGCCGCCCCGGGGCCTCGCGCAGAGCCCCCCGCGCCGGGCCCGGCCCTAATTACCCCCGATTAGCCCGGGTTCATTAACTAATTGCGGCTCTCCCAGGCCGTGAGTCACGGCCACCGCCGCTCGGCCTCAGTTTCCCCCGCACGCAGCGATGGGCTCCGGGGAAGGGGGAAACGGGGAACCGGGAGGGGGATATGGGGGGGGGGGGGTCCCGGAGCTGCCGTCGAGGGAAGCGTGGAGGAGGGGGGGGGGGGGGGAGCCTGGTGCCGGTGCCGTCGGGGCGGGTTGAGGTCCCGCCGCGGGGCGTCCCCACCCACCGGGGCCGAGCGCGTGGGAACGGAGCCGGGAACCGGCTCAACCGGATCCCGCGGCCCCCACGCCCCGGCCGGGCTCCGCTGCGCGACCGGCACCGGGGGGGGGGGGGGGGGGGGGGAATGGATGTTGGGGTGTCCCGAGGCTGGGGGGGGGGGGGGGGGGCCCAAGCAGCCACACGTGTGTGCGCTTCGGCCTCTTGGGGTGCACACGCGTGTGTAAACCCCCCCGGCGGGGGAGCACACGTGTGTAACCGCACACACATCCCCGGGCATAGATGGGGGCACCCCCCCGCTTCACACACGAGTGTCTGCACCCCCCCGGGGTGAGGGGCTCAGCCCCGTTCTTTGCACGAAGCCCCCAATACCCCCCCCCCCCCCCGTACCCCGTGGGGGTGAATGACGTGGTTGGGGGGGGGACGGGGGACGGGGGGGGGGTCAGCCCCCCCCCGGTGGTGACGTCACGCAGCGGCGCCCAGCCGGTTCCCACGGGTCCGGTAGCCGCGGGGAAACTGAGGCACGGGGGCTGCGAGGGGGGGGCACGGGCACACGGGCACCCGCAGACACAGGTGCGTGGAGCCGCAGGTGCACACGCGAGCGCTCACACGTACACAAACATGCGTGTGCACACGAACACACACATGAACACACGAACACACACACGAACACACACATGAACACACGCACACACACACCACGCACACACACAAGCACACACACACACACGCACACACACACACACACATGAACACACGAACACACACACGAACACACACGATCACACGCGCACATACACATGCACGCACCGCACCCTGGTGCACACGCGTGTGCACCCCGCTCTCCTGGTCCCTCCCCGGTGCATCCCGTCCCCGTGTTCCCCCGCCTGTCCCCCATTGAGTCCCGCAGCCCCGGGGCTACCGGTGCCCCCTTGTTCTCGTTCCCCACCACGGGGCAGCCGGTTTCCCCCCCCACCCCCCCCCCCCCCCCCCCCCGGGGGCAGCCGCTGCCCCCGCCCCGGTCCCCGCCCCCGGTCCCGTCTCGCAGCCCGGTGCTGCCGCTCCCGGTGCCCACACCCAGGGGTCCCGCTCCCGGCCGGGTCCCGTCCCGTTCACCCCCACCCGGTGCCGGTCGAGCCTTACCGGTAGCGGCGAGGAGGAGGAGGAGGAAGAAGAGGGCGAGGAGAGGGGGGAGGAAGGGCTTCCCGGGCCGCATCCCGCGGGGGGCCATGCGGACACCTGCGGGCTCACGGCGCTGCTCGGGCCCCGGCCAGCACCATCCGGACCGAACCGGGCTGCACCGGGGGGGGGCCGAACCGGGCCGAGCCGAACGGGACCGGACCGAAGAGAACGGAACCGGGCGGAACCGAGCCCGACCGGGCTGCACCGGGGCGAACCGGGCCGAGCCTGGCCGGGCCGTTCCGGGCTGCCCGGGGCCGTTCCGGGCCGTTCTGCGCCGCTCGAGCCGGGACGGGAGGGGGGGGGGGGGGGGGCGGGGGCGGGGCCGGGCGGGGGCGTGGTCGCTGGGGGGCGGGGCTTCAGGGGGTGGGGTCGGGCGGGGCGGACCGGTCTGGCGGGTCGGGGCAGGGGCGGGGCCGAGGGCGCGGCCTTAAAGGGGCGATGGCAGCGGTGGGGCCCCACTGGACGCTCCATGGCGGATACCGAGGGGGATCCGGTGACTCCAAGTCCCTCCATTGACCCCATGTCCCCCTCCCCAAACGTCCCTATTTCTATCCAAAACTTGGCCCG
>NW_026636006.1:0-2102 GCF_028554395.1 Pezoporus wallicus
TTGGGGTTTTTGGAGTGTTTTTGTCCTGTTTTGGGTCTGTTTCAGGGCTCTGACCCTGTATCCCACAGGAGAAGCAGGACAAGGTAGTTTTTGGGTGGTTTTGTCCTATTTTTGTCATGTTTTGTGTCTTTTTTGGGGCTCTGACCCTGTGTTCCATAGGAGAAGCAGGACAAGTTGGTTTTGGGGTGGTTTTGTCCTATTTTTGTCATGTTTTTTGTCATTTTTTTTGTGGCTCTGACCCTGCATCTCATAGGAGAAGCAGGAGAAGATGGTTTTGGGGCATTTTTGTTCTGTTTTAGGTCTGTTTTGGGGCCCTGACACTGTATCTCATAGCAGAAGGAGGACAAGGTGGTTTTGTCCTGCTTTTTGGGGTGTTTTGGGGTGTTTTTGTCCTGCTTCTTCTGTAGGACACAAGGTCAGAGCCTCAAAACAGACCCAAAACAGGCCAAAACCACCCCAAAACATCCCAAAAAGCAGGACAAAACCACCTTGTCCTCCTTCTGCTATGAGATACAGTGTCAGGGCCCCAAAACAGACCTAAAACAGAACAAAAATGCCCCAAAACCATCTTTTCCTGCTTCTCCTATGAGATGCAGGGTCAGAGCCACAAAAAAGACAAAAAACATGACAAAAATAGGACAAAACCACCCCAAAACCTCCTTGTCCTGCTTCTCCTATGGAACACAGGGTCAGAGCCACAAAAAAGACAAAAAACATGACAAAAATAGGACAAAACCACCCCAAAACCACCTTGTCCTGCTTCTCCTATGGAACACAGGGTCAGAGCCCCAAAAAAGACACAAAAGATGACAAAGATAGGACAAAACCACCCCAAAACCTCCTTGTCCTGCTTCTCCTGTGGGATACAGGGTCAGAGCACTGAAACAGACCCAAAACAGGACAAAAACACTCCAAAAACCCCAAAACCAGCTCCAAAACCCCCAAACCACCCCAAAACCACCTTGTCCTGCTTCTCCTATGGAACACAGGGTCAGAGCCACAAAAAAGACACAAAACATGACAAAAATTGGACAAAACCCCCCCAAAACTACCTTGTCCTGCTTCTCCTATGGCATACTGAGTCAGAGTCCCAAAACGCACCCAAAGAACCCCCAAAGCAGGACAAAACCACCCCAAGGCCACCTTGTCCTGCTTCTCCTGTGGGATACATGGTCAGAGGCCTGAAACAGACCCAAAACAGGCCAAGTACAACCCAAATCACCCCAAAACCAGCTCCAAAACCCCCAAACCACCCCAAAACCACCTTGTCCTGCTTCTTCTATAGGACACAGGGTCAGAGCCTCAAAACAGACCCAAAACAGGCCAAAAAAACCCCAAAACACCCAAAAAGCAGGACAAAACCACCTTGTCCTCCTTCTGCTATGAGATACAGTGTCAGGGCCCCAAAACAGACCTAAAACAGAACAAAAACCCCCAAACCAATGGATACAGGGTCAAAACAGGACAAAAACACCCCCAAACCCAACCCAAAACCACCTTGTCCTGCTTCTCCTGTGGGATACAGGGTCAGAGCCATGAAACAGACCCAAAACAGGACAAAAACACTCCAAAAACCCCAAAAACAACCCAAAACCACCTTGTCCTGCTTCTTCTATAGGACACAAGGTCAGAGCCTCAAAACAGACCCAAAACAGGCCAAAAAAGGACCCCAAAACCCCCCCAAAACCACTATGGACACAGTGTCAGAGCCCCAAAACACGACACAAAACATCACAAACACAGGACAAAACCACCCCAAAACCTCCTTGTCCTGCTTCTCCTGTGGGATACAGGGTCAGAGCCTGAAACAGACCCAAAACAGGACAAAAACACTCCAGAAACCCCAAAACCAGCTCCAAAACCACCAAACCACCCCAAAACCACCTTGTCCTGCTTCTCCTATGGAACACAAAGTCAGAGCCTCAAAAAAGACACAAAACATGACAAAAATAGGACAAAACCACCCCAAAACTACCTTGTCCTGCTTCTCCTATGGCATACTGAGTCAGAGTCCCAAAACGCACCCAAAGAACCCCCAAAGCAGGACAAAACCACCCCAAGGCCACCTTGTCCTGCTTCTCCTGTGGGATACATGGTCAGAG
>NW_026636007.1:0-2082 GCF_028554395.1 Pezoporus wallicus
CAGCACATGCTTTCTCTCCTGGCTCTTCGACTGTGGGAGCAGACGGCAACCCTAACCCTAACCCTAACCCTAACCCTAACCCTAACCCTAACCCTAACCCTAACCCTAAACCAAACCCAAACCCGAACCCTAACCCAACCCCTAACCCGAACCCAAACCCAAAACCTAACCAAAACCCTAACCCTAACCCTAACCTTTCACCAGCTTTCCCTCCTGGCTCTTCGATTGTGGGAGCAGACGGCAACTGTTCGTGCTCTACTCACTGTGCAGCTGGGCAGCCGAGAGCAAGCTCCGAAGAGGGTGCATTCAAATGGACCTTTAGGTATGAAAGCGAGGAGCGACAGCAATGATGGTGACACCGTTGCAAAGCTGACTGTGTGCTGAAGATGCCCAGCACATGCTTTCCCTCCTGGCTCTTCGGCTCTGGGAGCAGAAGCCAGACGTTCGTGCACTAATCGTTCTGCCCCTGGGCAGCCGAGAACAAGCTTCGGAGAGGTTGCACTCAAATGGACTTTTAAGTATGAAACCGAGGAGCGACAGCAATGATGGTGACACCGTTGCAAAGCTGACTGTGTGCTGAAGATGCCCAGCACATGCTTTCCCTCCTGGCTCTTCGGCTCTGGGAGCAGACGGCGAGATGTTCGTGCTCTAATCACTGTGCAGCTGGGCAGCCGAGAGCAAGCTCCGAAGAGGGTGCATTCAAATGGACCTTTAGGTATGAAAGCGAGGAGCGACAGCAATGATGGTGACACCGTTGCAAAGCTGACTGTGTGCTGAAGATGCCCAGCACATGCTTTCCCTCCTGGCTCTTCGGCTCTGGGAGCAGAGGCCAGACGTTCGTGCTCTACTGACTGTGCCGCTGGACAGCCAAGAGCAATGAGCGGAGAAGGTGGATTCAAATGAACTTCTAGGTATGAAAGTGAAAAGCGTCAGCAATGATGGAGGCACTGTTGCAAAGCTGACTGTGTGCTGAAGATGCCCAGCACATGCTTTCCCTCCTGGCTCCTCCACTGTGCTAGCAGACGGCAACCGTTCGTGCTCTACTCACTGTGCTGCTGGGCAGCCGAGAGCAAGCTCCGAAGAGGGTGCATTCAAATGGACCTTTAGGTATGAAAGCGAGGAGCGACAGCAATGATGGTGAAACAGAACAAAACATAACTCAGTGCACAAGATGCCCAGCACAAGCTTTCCCTCCTGGCTCTTCGGCTCTGGGAGCAGAGGCCAGACGTTCGTGCACTAATCGCTGTGCTACTGGGCAGCTGAGAAGCAGCTTTGGAGAGGTTCCATTCAAATGTACTTTTAGGTATGAAACTGAGGAGTGACAGCAATAATGGTGACAGCATTGCAAAGCTGACTGTGTGCTGAAGATGCCCAGCACATGATTTCCCTCCTGGCTCTTCGACTGTGGGAGCAGACGGCAACCGTTCGTGCTCTACTCACTGTGCTGCTGGGCAGCCGAGAGCAAGCTCTGAAGAGGGTGCATTCAAATGGACCTTTAGGTATGAAAGCGAGGAGCGACAGCAATGATGGTGACACCGTTGCAAAGCTGACTGTGTGCTGAACCCAGCACATGCTTTCCCTCCCGGCTCTTCGGATCTGGGAGCAGAAACCCTCGTGCCCTAATCGCCTGCTACTGGGCAGCTGAGAAGCAGCTTTGGAGAGGTTGCATTCAAATGTACTTTTAGGTATGAAACCGAGGAGTGACAGCAATAATGGTGACAGCATTGCAAAGCTGACTGTGTGCTGAAGATGCCGAGCACATGCTTTCCCTCCTGGCTCTTCGACTGTGGGAGCACACCCTAACCCTAACCATAACCCTAACCCTAACCCTAACCCTAACCCTAACCCTAACCCTAACCCTAACCCTAACCCTACCCCTAACCCTAACCCTAACCCTAACCCTAACCCTAACCCTAACCCAACCCTAACCCTTAGCCTAACCCTAACCCTACCCCTAACCCTAACCCTAACCCTAAACCTAACCATAACCCTAACCCTAACCCTAACCCCTAACCCTAACCCTAACCCTAACCCTAACCCTAACCCCTAACCTTAACCCCTAACCCTAACCCAAACCCTAAC